>NW_019416222.1:596737-605643 GCF_000390285.2 Anoplophora glabripennis | reverse complement strand
TCGTGCGGCGAACCCTAAATCAGCGGCTGGAATAGCCAGGTTTCTTATTGAGTCGGCGCACTTCGCTCTCGGGTCTGACATATGATTATTATTACAAGACTATGAATATAACTTAACAACGATCATAACCGATTATGCACCGAGAGGTGACGATCACTTAACCATTATAAGACGCGTTTTACACGTTAAAAACGGAAACATATTCAGTATAAGAACGAATAATTCTGTTAATACAATTGTTATATACAAATTCGGATACTGGTCTTTATACAACAAATATTCCCTACTATACAATTGGAATATAAAGTCTATAACACCTAATAATGTATAAGTAATTCATTATAACCTTTATTTCATAGATGCATAAGGTGTATTAAGCACTTTCCAGTTAAACTGATTGAATAATGAGTATGGAGATGATTGCTTTTTTTTAATATAAGTTGTATATTGGTTATAAAAGTTTTAATATGCGCTATACACATTATTCTAGATAAACAGTTTAATAAGCCCATTTCTTTCAGTGCGGCAGTTATTTAGCCATTCAGTTCTTCTTTGTCAGTTGAGCGTGCGTTGCACATTTTTTATTTAAGTATGCCCCACAGGAAACAGTTCAAAGGACTTAGTTCTGGAGATTTGTTTGGCCATTCAACTAGAGAACAGTTACGTCCTACACAAACTTTTGGATATTCTTGCTTTACAACTATGGCGTTACACGTAGAACATTCATGTAATGTAGAGCATTTTATTTTATACGAACCCAATTTAGGAAGTGCAGAATTCAGAGGCTTAGTCGGATATTAATTTAAAAAGTAGCTGGTTAATTATGTCCAATTTAACAACGTACGTGTAAGTAGGCTTTGCTAACTGAAAATAAATTCAGATGTGTGACATAGTACAGTTGTTTAAGCGTTATCTAAAAATAGTTATTTACATCAGAAAGGAGGGCTTTGGACGTCAATTTCAAAAATTTCGATGATATTAATGTAGTTACAATTCCAGATTCTAAAAATGGTATGGAGTACGTTTACAATTACTTCTCGTCTGGGCTCTATTTTTCACCTGGAAATTCTTAAGAAATACTTATATCAAGATTAGATTGGAAATTAAAACTGAAATTTCATGCTTTTTTATGCGCTATCAAGCAGGTAGATGTACAACCAACCAGTCGGCAAGAATACCTTTTCTATGATTCCTAATAAGATTGCACAGTTTGTGAATTTAGAACATTCTGAAACATATACAGGCCATTTATTCCGAAGAACATCAGCAACGTTACTGGCTAATACAGGAGTTGATGTATTAGCAATCAAGAGACATGGTGGCTGGAAATCAGCCACAATTGCAGAAAGTTATGTTGCTGACAGTTTAAGTAACAAAAATGAAATAGCCAACAGCATTCTTTACAATGACACTTCAACTCCAGGTTCTAGTAGTATGTCGCATCACGCTGTTTTAATGGATCAGTCAGATAATATTGAGCCTTTGGTGACTGAAATGGAGCGGTCAAATCATTTTGATAAAAATGTGACAATTAGTAAATGCGAGAGAAATAAACTAAGTGTTTACTAAATGTAATAACTGTACAATTACTATAAATATTCATTCATAATAATGAATAAAATGTAATGTTCATCAAATATTCCTATTTATTTGTTCATAAAATATGCATTTATAACTTGAAATCGTTTTTTCCCTAGGGAGGTAAGTTACCTCACTTACCTCCCGTTGTCCATAGCAATTTCCTCTTCTGCGGTAAAATCCACTTACCTCCTTAAAAGCAATGTATTTAAAAGGCTATTTACTATAGTGGGAGCAGATAAAATATGTATTGGAACAGATGCGTACTTTAAATCTGTGGCAAAAAGGAAAAAGGGAATAAGTCTAAATTTCATATTTTAGAGGAGTTAAATAAAACTGTTTCACTAAAAAGTGATTAAACTCTTTTTTCCTGTTTTGTACTTCTGAGGATGACCAATGTCATTTGATGTAAAATATGCACAGAAGTAGACTGCATCTGGCCACTAGTTTTTGAAAAACCATTAAATATATTACTTATCCCTGAATACCTTACTTTATCCAACTTTGTTAAAATTCTCAAAGGTTGCAAGNTCTCAAATTATAATTTAATTATATTAAAAAAAAATTAATAATTTTAATGACAACTACCTAGACTACTAGTGTACTTTCTGCAAATTATATAATAAAATTTTTATAGAGCATGTTGATATCTCTCTTGAAATTAATTATGAAGAAAATGTTAATATGTAATTAATTTTGTTTCTTTGTTTGTTTTAAAATCAAATAGCATTGTTTTAATTGAGTTTGAAATTCGTATATTATAATAACAGGTTACAAATTTATAAAATCCTTCCTAATATCCTATCTAACCTGAGCTAAATTATTGCTAATTACTTATTCTATAAACTTATAGTTTCTTGTTACCTATACTACACTTTTGTTGTCCTTTTGTCTATGTTTTCCTCACTAGTAATGTCCTTCCTGTAATCTCTCTCGTGTCTCTTCTCCTTCCTTTCTTTCACTCCAACTCTCCTCTATTTTGTCTTGTTCTCCTTCTGTTTTCTACTCCACTCCGTTGACTGCCACTGTCTGAATCACCTCCCTGGCTCGGCTTTTTATTCCTTTATAGTGAGATTTCATTCCAATATTCATATCATTATACACTGTCATTTTTCATCCCGCTGTCACCCAAACTATCCTTACTATTTTGTCACCATATATCCAATATGTCATTACTTGTATTTTAACTTAACTTCTATTAGATTTTATAATTAAAAACTCTTACTTCAATTTCTACCTGTTACAATATATATAGCCAGCACAGTAGTTGTCCCCCGTAATATCATCAGTCAAATTATTTATTTATTAGTAATTTACACGAAGAAAACAAAATTCGATTGCATTACACTGTAAACAACTCGGATTTGTACGCTTTTTAACAAAGTGAAAATTTTACTCAGTCTGGTCTTTGAGTGATTCAATATTTCTACACGTAAAACATATTAAGACTTTTCTGGCAAAATAAATAAACATTTTAATCTTAAGTAAGCGAAAAAAAATGTGACAAATCAAATCAAGAAAGTGGGATCATAATTTTACCTAGACCGCGTAGTTTCATATGCTCCTCAAGGATTCTGATTCATAATCGTCATCCTGTCTATAAGTTTATGGGGATGATTAGAACATATATTAAAAAATTTTTTAGCTTCAACTTATATCTGGGAGCTTATATCTCGGAAACTAAGAATTTCCCGATCCACGTTTATATCTCTTTATATCTTCTTATAAAAAGTTCTATCAGCAGGTTGGGCTCTTCAAGTCAGAATATCCTGTATGATTCGTGCACTACTTATATAAAAATTAATAGTATTTAGAAATATTCCGGAACTTATTCCACAATTGCCAGGCTAATTTAATATTACATGCAATTTGATAAACTCTAACAAGCAGAAATGCAGAACTAACAACGGACTCTATGTGGAACGACAGTAGGTACGGAACATAAAACTTCTCCTAAATTGACATTGACATAAGGAAAGTCGCTTTTTAAAACTTCAAAACAAACTCCCGGGCGGATCGGCTCCAACTTCGGCTCCGGTATGACGTGAGGCATAAAAATTCATTTTAAACATTTCATAATTTAAACGAGGCTTTACCTTTTAAACTTATTAATTATTCCTGGGCGGAAAAGTTTCTTTTTGATACAGCAGCGGAATAGCTTGCCGGGGAAATCGGGCGAAAAGTTGGCGTAGAGCTTATGATGGTAGAAAAAAGCCGAGGAAACGGCGCGGAAAACGTGCAGCTGACTTCCATGCAAGCATCTCTGAACATTGATGAGTTATGGCTTTCTTGAAATTGCCGAAATCATGTAGTTTGTGCAGCAAGGCGTCCGCCGCGTTACCATAATAAGCTTTTTTCAGGTCGTCTTGTTCTTCTGTGGAATATTTTCACGATATGTTCTTGAATTAATACTCCCACGCCGATCGATCAACTTAAAAATTGTTACGAAGTGCTAACACATATTAATTTGAATACGCGGAAAGCAAAAATAGATATTTTTTATTACTGATTGCGAAGTATCGCTTTTGTATTTCATAATAGAGAGTTTTCTCTCGGGAGCACTTTGGAGTAAAAAAACATTCGGGAAAAAGAACAACTTCGCAACTGTGTATCAAAAAATTAATTATAAAATCAATAATTGTATGGTTTAATTTTGGTATGCCATATACTGTAAAAAAAAATTGGTGTGAGTGAAAGCAATAAAGATACTGAGTGAATCGGTTGACTGAAATTATTGAGTACATTTTCACTCAATATTAATCATTTTAATAATTTTACTCATTTGTCATAATATTTGAACTAAAACTGAGTACTTCCACTCAAATATGGGTACGCGTTATATGAATTTTCCAGATGAAATCGTATTTGGTTCACTTGTAGCTAAATCGGATTAAATGTCCTCAATACTGAGTGACCCCACCCCATTCTATGATTGTCGTGCGTTGTCTTAGTCTGTTCCCATTAGGTCATCTCGTGGCGTGGTGTATGGCGTGTAGTGTGGACAAGTAATCCGGTTATTTTGATGAAAATTATGTTTAAATGCAATGATTTGATTACAATCATTAAAAACAATAATATATTGAGTCTCGATTAATATTTGATTAAATAAACGGATAATAAAATTTTTGCCTATACTTACATACTTATGTATCTGTAACATACAATATAGGTTGCAGCAATCTATTCGTCCGATAAGTTCACCAATTCCTTTAATCGAGATCTAAAAATTGTACTGAATATTGTCTCTAAAACAATCTACACTGTAAAAAAAAATCGGTGTGAGTGAAAGTAATAATCGGAGCGAATCCATTGAATTAAATTATTGAGTACATTTTCACTCAATATTGGGGATTTTTATCATTTTCCTCATTTGTGATTATATTTAAACTAAAACTGAGTACTTTCACTCAAATATAGGTACTCCTTAAATAAATTCTTCATGTAAATTCGTATTTGGTGCACTTCTACCTAAATAAGGGTAAATGTTTAGTGAGTGAGTTTAAATGTATATTAATTTCGAGTAATTTGAATGGCGCCGTGAAGATGGCACCACTTACATAATGCTTCTGTAATTTCGACCACAGTTGATAAGGGCCCGTTAGATACTCCAGAAAAAGCTATCACTAGGAGAACAGGCCTTAGCCGGGGCAGCGAGTCTTAGTTGGCGGGTCTCAGCTGGTGGATTTCAGCCACAACAGGAGGAGGTCCCGCGAAGGGAATTAATTTCAACTCTGTATATACTAATTAATCATTTATGAGTGATTTATTTTTGCACTCAACATTTAGTTAATTTGAAACCAAGTCTGAGTAAAAAATGACTCACTAATAGTTAAATTTAATCATATTAGAGAAAAGTCTCATATGGTTGTACTCATACTAATAGAGTGAAGTAATAGTGTGGACAGAAATTGATACATTATTGAGTAAAATTGAGTGAAATTTGAGTGAAATTTTTTTACAGAGTATGTTGAAACCACTGTGGCAGCTTAGTAGCTTATGACTTTAATACAATGGTATTTAAATTAAAATTAGTGGTTTAAAACCACTCCAAATATTAATGAAATGGAAGCAGCGGCGGCTGGTGCGTGGGGTCTCTGGGGCGTCGCCCCCTTTGGAATTTTCGTATTACAAAATTACTTAATAATAGTTAAATTTAAATCATATTAGAGAAAAAGTCAACAAATTCTATAGGTTTTACATTCTCATAGTAGAGTCAAAAGTGACTCACTTGATAGTTAGTAGAAACTCACTATTTTAGTTATACTCATATCAACAGAGTAAAAATTACACTCAATCGGGTGTGGAAAGAAATTGAGTAAAATTGAGTGAATTTGAATAAATTTTATTTTACAATGTAGAAATAAATCATAGAAACCAGTAAAACAGTTTCAATGGGCATTTGGTCTTGGTCGGCATATTTTTTGAAATCCCATGTTGAAAATTTTCTATGAATATTAAGAAAAATTAATAATAAAATATTAGGACAAGTGCCCAGTCGGAGTGAAATGGGAAATAAAACGGATTTTTCAACCGACGAAGATTATTTGCTTCTTGAAGTGCTCATAGCCACAGAAATACAGATTTAGGCCAGTTATTCCTTTTTCAAATCAATATGAAGCAGCTTATGATGATTTCAAGAAGCGGTAAATACTATCATTCGCACCCACATTTACTCAGAATTGAAGAACTGTACTAATCAAGTAAATAAGAATCACTCAAAAAAAAATCTGCGTTTTTGAAATTGCCGCATTCTTTTTGTTTATTATTAGCAGCTAACTGCTAACTTAAAAAGTTGTTGCTTCTGATGAATGAAATACAATGTAATTCCTGTATTGTCGATAATGGTTGAAGTCTTTGATCGACTGTAATATTGGAAGCCTCAATTTTTTTTCGAAGAAAATAATGGCAGTTGATTAATTTGAGTTGTAAAATTTGTTCAATTGAAATAAATAAAATTTCAAAAATAACAATTTTGCATTGAAACTTTAAAATTTAATTTAAAAATCACAATCAGTAACAAAATTGCCGTAAAAATGAAGGGGAGATAAATTGCTACCTATTTAGTAGATAAAACAGGTTTCATTTTGAAATTAATTTAGTTAATAACAAGGTTTATGTAATGCTAACTAGGTTAGTTATTTTATTTAAGAAATTCATAAATTTGACAACTTAATTTTCCTCTTAAGAGACGAAAGTACCCATACGACTGGAAATGTGTCATATCTGTATGTACGAAAACCCTTTTTGACTTATTTCACTAAAGATTATCCATCACTATTTTATTGTCGAACTGCTAAACCCAATATACGTTTGAGATTTTATACGCAATAAGTTACAAAAACTCTGGGTATTAACAAGGCCTACAAATTAATATTCATAACATTTGACATATAAACATATAATTTCTTAATAAATGTTACCAGGAAAGATGGTAAAATTTCGTGCAAATAAATGTAAGCAAAAAGTTGATCTGTGAAATTTCATTTCGAATAATAAATTTACAGACAATCTTCAGGACAAGCAATATTTCCAATAAGTCCTATGGGTCCAACACAAAGTCTGTGGTAAGTACTATATTAGGAAGTTAAAAATAAGTTTTATTGGCAAACATCTCACAATTTATTTATTGTTGTTCTGTTTTATTAATGAATAAATAAATAAATAAATCGTAAATCTCTCGATAACTGTTGAGTTTAGGTACAGGAGATGGTACATGAAACATACTTAGAATTCGGTGTAGAATTCAAAAATTAAATAAAATAAAATAATAAAAATTAAAGTTAATTGTCGTATCAAATTGACTATCAGAAAGACCGCAGCCAAAAATAAAAATCGACGTGTGCGAGCGTTTTTCCAAAAAACAACCCCCTGAATTTTAAATGAATTCGTTCCAACCCACACGTGTGTCCTCACTCTATGTACATTTCAAAGTCATCTACCGATACGTACAGAAATCACATTCTATTTCACCGTTTATAACGTTGCTAAACACACAGGTGAGGTAGATTACCTGAGCAGGTGGCTACTTAACTAAACACAGGTACGCTTGCAACATAATAGATGGCGCTGAAGGGTTCGTTGGTTCACCCGCATTGAATCTTTTACATGCATTTTAGAGCCGTTTGAGAACGTAACTTAGTCCGTACATAGTTTTTTTTCGAGATACATGGCATGCAAACAATAACATTGTATTGTCTAAGCCTCTGAAACGTTAGTAGTATTTTTTTTTTAATTTTTCTTATTGAATTGATTATTTTATATAATAAATGAAATGATTGGAATAAAAAATAAAACTGTGGCAGATGTTGTCTGAAATTATTTGTTTTATGACAATTTTTTTTGTATGTGGTCCATTTCAAACGCATACACTCTCGTAAGGAGAAGTATTTATAGTCGTATTTAATTGTTACTTTTATTTTGAAAGATAAAGCTTAAAAAACATCACGACATTTGAATTTATGTTTAGATTCAAAGCCCACTTACTGTTTCTTCGTTGTCAAATTTGATAAAAGTTGGTAGGGGCTATTTAAAATGCCACACAATTAATACTTCAACACCTCAAGTGGGTTAGTATCAAATCTCATGACAAAATAGCCATTTCTAATGATTATGTTAATATTAACGATTTTTATAACTTCTGTTCTTCCTACACGGTGTAAAATGTCTATGAACTCATAAATAAATTAAATAAATACATAATGAGTTCACTAATGTGCTCTTTTTAAAAGTTCTGTTCCAATTTAAGTAATCCATAATTTGTAATTTTAATAGATGCAGCTTTTATTTAGATGTACAGATATCAGGCTACGTAAACGTACACTCAAACTATAGCTATAATCTTATATTTGAAAATTTTGTTAAATTATGGTTTTTCTATGCTTTGTTATCACTATCGATTATTTTCCATAACATTTCTTAAATTGATTTCCCATCACCGGCACTGAAAGAAATGCGTTTTATTCTTTATTAGAATTCTATATACCATTATAAGACCATTGTATACTATATGTGACAGTTAAACAGGTGAATATTGGATATACAACGCGTATTGCTAGCACAGTTGTATAGTGACTATAAACCTTATTCTTTATTAAATTATTGTATAACTAGTATACAACGTTTTTTATACCCTTTACGAAATAATAGCAATAACTGTTATTAAAGTGTTCCATATCGTTATTAGAACATCTAGTACTGGTTATAAGTTTTATAATAATAAATGTATTAAACTGTTGTATACTCTGTATGAGTTAAAAACATGTCATATTAAGTTTTCAGAAATTTTATTGGATAACTGTAATTACAAGCTAAGGTTCTAATGTAAACAT
>NW_019416222.1:577390-590089 GCF_000390285.2 Anoplophora glabripennis | reverse complement strand
TTTTATCCACGACTATTGTATAATGTACCCATTATACGTCTGTTTGCTCGACCTTAATAATACCCATTAATCACGGCAGTGATTAATGAGTCATTAATCACTACTGTCAGATGCTTCCTTAATTTAGCTATAATATTATATTGTTCTGCTACAAACAATCCGTTTTTAAAATTTTATCGTGTAAACCACTAAATATTTTCAATTCAGTGCTGTACATTTAAAAAAAAAATTAAAAAAGTGAATTTTCCTAGACCGGATTCGAACCCGGGACCCGCGGTTGGAAGGGAAAGAGCATCTACACTGAGCCATCAGCGACTTCATTTGTGCGAGTCGTATATCTGTTTCTTAACATACCATGTTTTTCGAAACATTTCAAAAAAAACTTCGACAAAAATATTTAGTAGTCGTGGATAAAGTATAGTATTCTACTCCCGTATAATGGCTATTATCCACTCGGTGATTTAGGCCACTCGCCTGCGGCTCGTGGCCGTAAACTTCACCTCGTGAATAATACCCATCATTATACGCTCGTTGAATAATATACTATTATAAGCTTCTTTTGCCGAATCTACACGTGATCTTATAAAATTTGTGACATTAAAGCTGCCCACTCTGTGATATGTAGATATTAAAATCTGTATCATGTTTGCCATTTAAATTTTAAACGTTTTATAACAAAACGGTAGACAAAGTTAACTTTTTAAATAGAGATCATATGTTGTTTTATCCCTTTAAAACTATGAACCTTAGCATGGAATAAAAACTGAATCGTTGCATTAATAATCCGATTTCCGATGTCAGGGAAGTAATAAATAGTGGGGTAAGACACGAAGCAGAACGTCTTGACGTGAACGCTCAGGGGAAGTGATAATTGATAATACGGCGTAAGCCTACTTAGATTCAATTTTTATGTAGTTGTTCGGCTTGGTTGGTTTCCCGTTATTCCCGCTAAAATCAATACGCGGACTCACAGCGGCTCCGCGGCTTTCCCTGCTAGAAAAAGACAAAATGCGGTACGTGTCGGACGATCTACGAGTCGATATACTCCGGCACTTTCCAATAATCGTAGCTTTCTAGCGGTATTTTAAGGATTTTTCGATCGGCGAGTACGGAATGTTTAATCGGCCGTTTTAATGAGGTTTCCATTCAGGTATACGTCTTCTGTTTTATTAGTTTACGTAAATGTTAAAAGAACAACGGGGAAAATTAGAAAAATTCGTTCTTCCGTTGGTTTTCTGTGAGGAAAAAAGTTGGAAAATGTGCAAAAAATGAATTGAAAGAAGCTCGAAATAAAAATGATTGAAAAAATACTTATTAAATTACACACCCCACAAAAAATGTTCTGTACTAGATATAAGTACATAGATCTTATGTATTTTTTGATGACTAATCCGAATTCGTAGCCCAAAAACCGGTTTACCACAGCATTTTTTAGTAAAACGCTTTAATTTCTCGTAAAATAAGGTGAAATACTAAGGTTAAGGTAAAGCTTTATAACGAAAAACAACAATTAATAGATACTTTGACAACATTTTAAAATGATATCTTGAGCATTGGAAAGAGACTTATGCAAATTAAATTCAACAACCACCTCTACAAGGGCGTTAATTCCACACCTAAAATCAAATAACGAATGTTAGTGTAAAATAATCTGAAAAACCATAGCCTTGTATTTTAAACTACCAAATAATAAATGTAGGTTGAGATAACATACCGAAAAAATATAATTTATCCCTCAAAGGCTTGGAAATGGCTTACAGACCAGGGTCCCACTTACCCCTTTAAATCACACATTTTTGCTTGAATTTTGTTACCGCCGGTTTTTGGGGTCGCTGATTACGAACCCAAAAATTCCTGATTAACTGATTAAAAGATAGTGGATCCAATATGGCGGATGTAAAAAATCGAAGAGGCAAAAAATACATAAGATGTATGATGTAGGTCCTACTCATATCTCTGGTACAGAACTTTTTTTTGTGGCGTTGTGTTATTTTTCCAGATATATCGGGTGATTTAGTTTAGTATTTGCGGTACCGTATCTCTTTTATTTTAACAAATAGCTATAATAAACCATATATATTTTTAAATCACCCCTCAAACTCTATCAAATGACATTATTAGTTCGTCTCCATGGTAACATATGTCAAAACTGCTATAGTCAACTGTTTTTGTTTTGTTTTTTGGTATTTGTTTGTTTTGTTTGTATATAATTTTTTATCAATTCTGGAAGATATTTTTTTTCTGCGTTCAGCTTGTATAAGGAAGTCCATAGTTTCATTAGAAATATTGCTAGAAAAACAGCAAAGAAGTTGAACCCTACTATCTTTATTCTGAAAAATGATAGCTAGCTGCGGAAACAACTGAATTTCTGAATAACGGTTTGTTAAAATAATTAACATTTTGTACCTACATATTCTATCTATGTAGGTATAATTAATTATAACATGAATACTTACAGTAACCAAGAAAAACTAGATATGATTTTAATTTTTGGAGTGTGCCGAAAGAATGCTAAAGCTGCCAGGCGTTTATACCAACATCGTTTTCCGCAGAGACAACTTTTATCAGATAAAATTTTCAGAAAGTTAGCCAGGAATTTGGCGGCAGATGGAAGTTTTCAAAAGAAAAGAAGAGTTTTTAAACTCAAAATGGCAAGAGATGAATACCATTCGATAAACATGTTGGCCTGCTAGATTTCCGGATCTTACTCCTATAGATTTCTTTGTTTGACCTTACCTAACAGAAAAAGTTTCCTCTTCGCCTTTAAATGATATTGACGACCTTAAGAGAATAAGAGTAGAATGTCGAAGATAGAATGGAGAAACACTAGAATGTGTTTGTAGAGAGGGAGTAATAAACAGTACTGTTTAAATTGTTATATTATTATTGTGTTAAAAATATACCTAACAACTTGTTTGCGCAGCGGACTATTATTTTTCAGAATAAAGCTACTAAAAGTAAGTTTCATCTTTGTTGTTGTTTTCCTAGCAATATTTCTAATGAAAGTATAGACTTTCTTATACAGCTGAACGCAGAAAAAAATGTCTTCCAGAGTTGATAAAAAATATATGGTGTGCCATTTGAACAAAAACAATTGACTATAGTAATTTTGACATATGCTACCAAGGAGACGATCTAATAATGTCATTGGATAGAGCATGGAGACTATACAAGGAGCCCGAACTCCATGTAAACAAAAATCTTACAAAAATAAGAGGGCGCTAGTGTTCCATATGTCCCGTATGTAGAGAGGGGAGATAAAAAGCGGCAGTTTGAATTATAAATCAATCATGTCATTTTTGTAATGTGTTAAAAATTTTAAAATAAATAATGTAAGCTACTTTGAATTATATAAATCATGAAAATATGTCATTCCGGACTGTAATTAAACTAAATAGATAATAAAAAATATTAGCTTTATGAGAAGAATTTGGTGTTCGTAGAAAGAAACTAGTTTTCAAGGAATTTATGACGTGATCTTGTTAATATTAACCTATAAGTAAGGTTTATGTTTTTGATAATTACTTTGTTAAAGATTTTAGTTTAATGTTAGTAAAAGTCACATTTTATACAGGAAGTTGCCTTTAAAAAAATAGTAATTCTTGTATTATTAATATGGAATTTTTACTTGTGGTAATAAAAAATAGAATATAAAAAAACTCGGTGTTTTAAATAAACTTTTTAAAATATTACAGATGTCCGATTTTGAGTCCAGTGATTCAGATGACTTATTAGACGCATTGTCCAGCTTGAGTGATGATGAAATAGATTTATTCTAAGAAACAGAAAGAGTAAAAAATAAGAACTACTTTGAAATTACTGTACCTGAATATAGTGGCCAAGTTTTTTTAACATTTCCGTGTTAGCATATGGGAAGTAGCTAACAGAATTGAAGAAAAATTTGCCATTTCTAATTATTTCACCCATGATTCTGGTAAATTTTGCATTGCCTTAAGCTCTACAACAACCAGAAAAGTTACATACTTGCTAAGTAACTTGTCTCCATAAATTATAGAATGGCCGAGATAATGAGGCAGTTGTAATCGAACAATATTTTGCCCAATATGAATTTCCAGAGCAGGTTATAGGAATAATTGATGGGAAAGGAATTCATATAAGATAGAGTATATCACAATCCATATTTTTTTTGAATAACCAATAATATACTATATTATAGTGTAACTGAAAACTGACTATGGAAAGTCGATAAATTATGGTTGGACAATTTCTAAGCTGATTGCCATGTTGTCGGTTTAGACTTCTCAATGCTTCGAGAGTCATATCGCTCTCTTCTCAAAATGTCAAGAAGCTTAAAACAACATAACCAATTGATACCAAAATTTTAACAAAATATAGGTACTCCATTATAAAGGTCACAAAAACTAGGTAATCTAAATATTTTATAACTGTTTAAAATCGATTAGTTTTCTGGGTATATATTTTAAAATTGCTGTAAAATTTAATTCTACTTTCGTAAAATTGTTGATTTAATTCGAACGTAACATGGTTCCATGACTTATTTCAAGGTAGAGTATAGACCAAAATTAATAAGGTATTATAAAGAAATATTTTAGCAATGTTCTATATTTTTGTTACATATTTTGTAAAAATAAAATGTTTATCTACCAAAGATTTCAATGTTTTATTAATTGAATCAAAAAAACGAAATTATTTGTGCCTAATTAAAATAAAATAAATATTTATTCATAACAAACAAGTAACAAAGTAAATATATATTACAAATAAAACAACTTAAAAATAAGTAATACGTGTCAGTCTATCTTCTTAAAATTTCATTTTGTTCATGAAGCAATTGATTTCCATGTTTAAATATTTAGTAAAAGTAGTCAATTACCAATACAGATCGATCAGCATCAATTACTACACGTATCCTCTCTTTAAATTTTATATGATATCTGAATTTCAATCAGTTTTTTACTAACAGGAAAGAAACAGCAACTAATTGGAAATGATTTATTCAATTCAGTAATGATAATAGCGATGTCACCAGCAAGAATTATATGAAAGATACGAATTTAATTATTTATGCACGTAATATAAATTACAAGAATATGTAGAAATAAATAAAGTATACTTTGTTGCTATTGTCAATATTATGTGAACATATTCATAGTTGCTTTGTCGAGACCTCATAACACGTCAACAGAACTTTTCTTTTATTAGATTATACAGGACAGGATGCTCACTTTCTAGTAAAATCTCATCGTAACTTAATTGCTCTTGATTTACTTGCTGTTTTTGTTGTTGTTGTTGTTGTAACTGTTGCTCTTGTTGTAGCTGCTGCACCTGTTGTTGCTGGTGTAGCGGATGCTCTTGCTGTTGATGCTGCTGCAAAATATATAAACAATGCATCATTCAATTATACAATATTTTCACTTATGAAATCTTTCTATTTAAAAATTTCTCTACCGTATTAAGAATCAAAGAAGCTGCTTCCAACTTCCGAACTATTCGACCTTTTACCATAATATTAACCCACTATTCGGTCAAGTTGTAATATAGAACAGCTGGACATCATTAGATTGAAAATGCAAATCACAAACGTACTATTTTATTTTAAATCTGTTGACAGTCATTCTCTATTACCATATTTAAATTATTTTCGAAACTTTCTATTTACCATTTATAAAAACAAATTGTAATACTTATTGACTTGATTTCTAGTTTTTAGGTTTAGTATACCTCCCCGCTCCCCAATATATCTACTAAACTCGATATAAATAAAATAAGATTGGTTATTTGCTTATTTCACTCGTATTTATGAAGCTACATTCATTTGGGTCATATGGAACACTAGCGCCACCCCAACTTCTGCCATTTCTTGGACAAATTTTGTCAATTTTTCCGTATGAGTTCGTGCTCCTTATCTAGTCTCCATGGGATAGAGTTTGAGCGGCGATTTAAATACTTGGGTTTGTTATAGGTATTTGTTAAAATAAAAGAGATACGGGGCCGAATACCAAACCGAATCACTCAGTATTTCGCTGTATGAAAATAACATATTTTAATAAAATTTGTACGTTACAGAGAAAAAAGAAATTACATTAAAAATAGTTGGTTTTCATTGCTACTGTAATTTTCTCATCGATTGTAATTTTACAAATAATTCATATAGTTCGATAGTAAACTTGTTTTGCAATGTAACTTTATATCTTGCTATTGTAATTTTACATTGTAATTATAATACAATATAATACAAACGGTACTTTTACGATATAGTCAGCTTCAAAATTGCAAAATAAATGTATTGTCAATTGTATAATAACCGTATAATAATATTTTTTGTATATTCTGTTTTTTTTTGGAAACTCCATAACTGTAAAATATAATAACACCTAATTTTTCCGAAAAATTTGTACCTTTGATGGTGGCCATTTTCACAATTTTCTCTTATCGTGTTCAAGTAAATAATAAATAGTATATTAACTAAAACTACTTAAATCTATAAATTGTTTATATTTAAAGATATAATACATTCTATATTTGCAATATTTTCCCAGAAAACAAAAGGAATGTAAGAATTTAAGTATTAATCTCCAAAAATAATAAACTTAAATTCGAGAGAAGTGTTAAATTTCTTGGAATTCACTTTCATAGATGAATATCTTTACTGGATTCACATCATTGTGAAATTATAGTATTTAAAATATCTACTTTGGCATACTAATTTCAAGAAACTTGATAAAATCAGAAAAAATGCTAATACAAAATGGGATACCTCAAGGCTCAGTATTAGACACACTGATGTACATTATCTATACAAATGATTTATCGCTAATAATAAATGAACATGTACAGTATGCTGAGGATCCTAATCTGATCGTATTTAAAACACTATAAATAGTACTATAGATTCATTGGAACGTTATTTCGCTTCATTAAACTTAAAATTGAATAGACTAGGTCCAGATCATAAAATTTTCAGAATTTTCAGATTTTTTAAAATTACCACTCATAAATGCACCAACGTTGATAGGTAATTTATTATTTCTGGGAATATGGATCTATTCACGTACGGACTGGAAATTTGTAGTTGAAAATAATTCATTATTTAAAACCGACATACTCTACAATGAACAAAGATATGCTGACACCGACTTTATCTGATCAATAGTAGGTACTAGTAAAAGTTCAAAAACAAAATGGAAAATATTTTTAATAGAAAGAGCCTGAATATCAATGATAATTAGATGTCGGAAATTTTATTGCGGCTGCAATGTGGTACAGGGTTGGCTGTAGGCCGCTTTCTCTTTTATGTAATTTTATTCAAACAAAAAGTAACACAATCGTCATTATATAATGACATGTACATGTGTGCCTCTGATCTGAAGTTTCACATCGATCAATTTATTCGATAGCGGCACCCTAATGCCTGCCCTGTCGCCTGGCGTGCTGAGGGACGTAGGCCGTGAAGCTTTGATTGCTCGAGTATATGGCAAGTGTTTTTACAGCATTCAGTAGCATTGCGTATTGTGGGCATGGAGCACACGGCTTGACCACGGACTACTGTTTATTTATTTGATTGTCGCCACAGTTTCCGATATCTAATGATAACCAATTAAATTTCATTTAATGTGTGTTTTTACCATCAATTAACATTATTTTATTGCGTGTTTATGCTGGTTTTACTTTGTAGTGTTGTTTATACTTATTGTATTTAATATTCTATTAGTATAATTTTTTATTTTTTAGTGTTAATCATTTTATTTTATTTTATTTATTTTTTTATTAGCTTACATAAGTCAATGGTATCCTTTTTACCAAACTAGTAGTTTTTTATTCTCACAACAGGAAAATGATTGAATAAATAAATAAATAAATAAATAAATAAATAAATAAATAAATGAATAAATGATTAAATGAGTAAATGAATAATTGAATAAATGAATAAATGCATAAATGCATAAATTAATAAATTAATAATTGAATAAATGAATAAGTGAATAAATGAATAAATGAACAAATGCATAAATGAATAAATAAATAAATAAATAAATAAGTAAATCAAAAATCGCCTTTATGCAGCAAAGCTAATGCAATTTTTACAATGTTTTCATCATATATAGATATGTAAAAATCTGTTATAAATTTACACAGTCCTTTCTGAGTGTGTAATAAATCAGTCCCAAAACGCCTGTTTCCCAACTTAAGATTCAATTAACCCGCTATCGGGGCCTTAATGTTAATTACAAGCCGCAGTACGCTTCCTCCAGTGATATCCTCGCAATTTATCAATATAACGCCCGAATACAATGTTACATCGTCAGGATCCAACAGATGAACCCTATACAATGGCCTGTAGGGTCGATTTTTGCAGCCGTGTCACCAATTAAACTTGGGTCATGTTAAGGGTGAAACAAGGGCGTGCGACGTTGTGGGGTGCGCTCTAATTGTCGGAAGCAACCGCCCTCGACCCCTAATGGCTTGATCCTTAATCCTGTCATTATACATCCTACGAGGACATGAAAGAAAAGGCGACGAAGGAATCAGCCCATTACTGGATCTCCGCCTCGCGCTGCGTTGCGTGGTTAGTACATATTTAGTCTATTTCAGCACTATTATGTGCGAAAGACTTGGACGGTGGAAAGAGCGGTGGAGAAAACTGGGCCTGGGGCACTTTGCTGGGGTGGAGAGGGTAGGTTTACGGTTTTAACAATATATTTTGGGTTATTTAACACTGTTTAATTATATTTTTTTTATAATTTAAGACTTCTAGAAAAATCCACCTTTTATTAACTCTTCATACGACACTATAAAAAAAATTCACTCACTTTCACTCAATTTTACTCAATAATGTATCAGTCACGTCGCTATGGTACGACATGAAAAAAAGAGTAGTTGGAATTTATTGCTTTTCAAAAAAATAGTAAACGGACTTGAAAAGATCTTGACTCTCTCAATATTCGATCTTGTAAAAATTTTATTTTGCCACCTCAGATGGCGTACCCTGAAATTAATGACTTTTTTGCTTAATATTTGCGGAATATCTCTAAAAATAATGATCACCAAATTAATTTTTATGACAATAATAAATGTGATATTAGTCTATCTTTCAAATTTGCTTTGGCTACTGTTGATGAGATTTATACCATTCTTAATAGTATCAAAACGGATGCATTTGGTGTTGATAATATATCTTCCACTAGTCCATTTATTGATCCTTATGTTACTCATATAATTAATTGCTGTATTGAGAAACAATACTTTCCTTGTTTGTGGAAAAAAGCAATACCTATACCCAAAAAAAATAATCCAAAAGCGTTCTCTGATCTTAGAATAATTAGTATATTACCTGCGCTTTCCAAAATTTTTGAAAGATTGTTATTTAATCAAAGAGCGACCGAAAAAAAGCCTAATTTTTCGCCCCTTTGTGAGACCTCGTAAATTTACTCCAAATGTGTGCCAAAAGATAGTCTATGATGAGACTTGAATCGTCTATAAGTTTTAGCTTGAGGCTACATTTCGTTTTCGAGTTTCGGTTGATTAAAGTTGTCATTTTTACATGGATTGCTGGATCGAGGTTACACCGCTAAAAAAAAATCGCTTGTACTTCACATGTGGCATATGTATTCCGAAGTACTTTTTCGCGCTGAGCACGAATTTGCTATTAGAATTGCTTCATCACCCTTCGGTCTTCATGAAATGACTGAAAAGCTTCAGAAATATGAAGAATTTCGAAGATTCCAAGATTAATTCTTTGACTTCCAAATGACCTGTAGTCATAGAGATTAACGAATCTTTGATTTTAAATCAATGATTTCGTCAACCTTTCTGGGAAAGGTTTCTGAAGACCTTTCCCAGAATCTGAAGTCATAGAGATTAACGAACCTTTGATTTTAAATCCTATAACAATCCATATAAAAATGACAACTTTAATCAACCGTAACTTGAAAACAAAATGCAGCCTCAAGCTAAAACTTATAGAGGATTCAAGTCTCATCATAGACTATCTTTTGGCACACATTTGGAGTAAATTTATGAGGTCTCACAAAGGGGCGAAAATTTCGGTCGCTCTTTATGACTATTTTGTAAATAATAGTTTCTTACCTTAATCGTAATGTGGCTTCAGGAAAGGGTATAGTACTTCAACTGCTCTAATTACCGTCACTGGTGATTTAATAAAAGCAAAGGACAGGGGACGAGTTAGTGCTTTAGTTTTATTGGACTTCTCTAAAGCCTTTGACGCAATTAATCCTAATAGTCCAGGAAAATTAGACGAAAATAGGGCCGAACCTCGGAATTGCATAAAGAAGGTTCGATTTTGATGGGACAAAGTGCGTTCTCTTCGTAATTGCATGTACATCAAAGTCTACAACTTCTCATGCGGCGCTAATTTGTTTATTTATAAATAATCAGTTATAATTAACAAATAATCGTATTTCGGATATTACATGGCGTGGAAACGGCCAATCTTGATGCGGTAAAGCTCATTCTTCTTATTATTAGTTGTACTTTAACTGTAAAGGACCCCCACCGATCTTCATTTGTTTATCGGTTTTTATTTGATTGTCATAAACAAATTAGACGTGATATCTGCAGTCGGGAGTAGGACTAGCCGATTTGGACGGGATGAACGTGGTTTTATATAGAATGTTCAAGACCCTAATGCAGGAAGTGAATTCTCAAAAAGCTGAAGACCATATAGAACATGAATAATTATGAATAAATGTTATCCACTTCTCTTTGATTAAAAATTATCCATTCTAAGTCTTAGTTACAGATTTCACGTGTAATTTTTTTATAATGATTAATTAGTAAAAAGAAACAAATGAAGATCATTCGGACCTTAACGGTTTTGGAATATCCCGGATGATGATCAAAGTGACTTATTCCATAAAAACCAGACTTCTCGTCCAGCTCACAGATAACAGCCCGAATTTGTATATACTAATTCATTGAAGATCAATGAACAAATGAAAATCAGACTGCCTTTAGTGGCCCTTAGTGGTTCTGGATCACCTTGTAATCCAAGTACGAACAGAGCGTCGATTACCGCGTGAAAATCCCCCCCCCCCAGTCCGATTGGCTAATTTGTTCTTAATGATCGAATAAAAATCAATAAACAAATGAAGATCGGTGGGAGTCTCCCAAAGTAAGGTACAACTAATCAGAAGAAGAATGGGCTCTACTGCATCAAAATTGGCCTTTTCCAACCCACGTAATATCCTTAATACGCTAATTTGTTATTAATAATTGTTAATAATTGATTATTAATAAATAAATAAATTAGCGCCGCATGAGACGTTGTAGACTTTGACCTACATGCAATTACGAAGAGAACGCACTTTGTCTCATCAAAATCGAACCTTCTTTATCCAATTCCGAGGTGAAATGCTAATTTTCCTGGACTATAAGGTTCTTTTTTCTAAACTTGAGTACTATGGGTTTGATGAAGCGACTTTTGATCTTATTAATTCTTATTTACATGGAAGATCTCAACAGTTATGTGTTAATAACACTTTATCTAATAGTTTAGAAATACTTTCTGGTGTACCCCAGGGGTCAATTTTGAGTCCCTTACTTTTTATAATTTATACTGCTTTCATTTTAGAATCATTTCAACAATGTAAAGTACAAGCTTATGCTGATGATACTCAACTATATTATCATTTTGATATTAATGTTCTGGATAAAGCGTGCAATATTGTCAGCTCTGAGTTACAAACTGTAAGGCAATAATGTGATGTAATTTAAAATTAAATTCTAGCAAATCAAAAATAATTTTTTTTGGTACTAAGAAAAATGTACAAATATTAAGACTCAACTTTAATATTATAATTGATGGTATTCCAATTCCTATTACTGACAGTGCAAAAAATCTGGGAGTGACTCTTGACAGTCACTTACTGTTTAATCAGCATGTGAAAACATTACTGCAAAAATCTTATTCTTCGCTTAGATTAATAATAATTTATAGTAGTCCTCATATTCTTTATAAAAGATTTAAAATTATGTCATGTGAGTCCTTTGTTCTTTCCTATTTTAATAACTGTGATTATGTCTATGGTCCATGCCTTAAAGTAATCATTTTTTAATACCTAACGACTTGCCACAATAATACGAACTAACATTTTTGGAAGCTCTGACTTCATTAATAGCTCGACAGGCACTTTTTATAATTATTTGCAAATTCGCAAATTCATCGTGTGAATTTTTTATATATTTAATTGTATTATCCAAATATGACTTAAAACATATTCATATTTTTACGTGGTCTAGTTTAGTGACCTAACTGAAAACTGTATTTTAATATCAAACCATTTTCAAGAAAGTGTGTAAAATAAATATACATAACTAAAATAATAAAACTTAATCAGTGTGTACTTCAAAAATCAAGCGCTGTTTTTATTTTTATAGCAGAGAAACATTGCGATGGTTTGAACACCTTGTACAGGGCTAAGAAAAAAAATTCTATATGAATTCTTTTATTAATTATACGAAATATGGAGTGATAATATTATTTCTTATTAGCAGTTTGTAAGATTTTTTATTTCAGGTTGTTGCGGGCTCAGGCGTAAGAGGATGGCTGGATGGTTCTTCGGAGCACCAAAATTGGCTGAAACTTATTCAGAGCACCCCAAACAAGAACCAGGCTAACGTACGACATTTCCTACAGAACGGACAGGTCAGTGATAATTCTTTTCTGTATGGAAGAATACTAATAACAAATATATATAT
>NW_019416222.1:537164-577356 GCF_000390285.2 Anoplophora glabripennis | reverse complement strand
ATATATATAAGTGTTATGGAAAAGTAGTTATTTTCAGAACTGTGTTTTAAATTTTCAGTTTTTTTTTTTGTTTAATTCGAACACGCTGGATTAAAAAAGAATAACTAAATACTTAAGTTACCCCGGCTCTATATTTCCGCAACTGATTACCTACTCGTGAATGCTAGGAATATCAGCAAATAAACGTTCATGTTAATTTGCTAAAACTGTCTTTCATTACATGTGGATTAAAATCTTTGGATAATTGATTATTTGGGAACAGAGCAACAACGATAATATATAAAATATTTATATATTTACAACTCTTTAACTTAGAATTAATTTATTATAAAATTTAGCAAATTATAATTTCCTATAATGTTGCATTAGGTACATCTGATAAAATTTAATGTTGAGGACAATTATTTCCAGCCTATTTGTATAAAGATCCAATTTTACAGCTGCACAGTTACAGAAGAATCCCTCTTAGATGGAACATCCTGTATATAGCAATTTTTTTAAGATCACTCATTGCAGAAAAAATCTGGAAAAGTCATCCCCTTGTAGTGCTCCTATTAACATTAATTTCCTATTAATTAAGAACTATATTTTTTGTTTTGCCTAGATTATTAATTATATTAAGTATATTATAAGGTAAATCGTCTTCAATAACAAATTACGCTCCTGGACAAAATTAACGCACTAACATAAAAAATTTCAGAATTATGTTTTAAATTATTTTGCGTGTCTACCAAGAATATAAATAGTAGCCTTTGGACCTTTTCTGTCAATTCTATAAACAAATTGCATTTGTTTAGCAATTGTAAAGTGACGCTTTTGAGTTAAGCGGTACCCTTAATCATTAATTGCCATAAAATCTGTTGGAAACCGAAATTAATTATTGTTTTTTTTCTGGTTAACGTGTTTATCGTTGTTTGCGTGTTTTGGATATTAACAGAGATAATTTGAAGTTTGAAAATGAATAGTCCAAGGAATTTAACGGAACATGAGTTAGTTCGAGCATTAACATGATGCGGGATATTCTGAGCATTTTATGGCCAACTTATTGGGAGTAAACCATTCGACAGTAAGTCGAGTGATTAGAGGTTTTAATGAAAAGGAAACTTATTGTCGGGGGCCAGGTCAAGGGCGAAAATGATGTATCATTGCAAGAGATAAACGTTTTCTTAGGCAATCTGCTTTAAGAATCTGGTCAATCACTAGTTCGGCCTTAAGAAATGAACTCGAAGCTATCCGAAATATTCCGATTTATGTTCGAACAGTTAGAAGAAGACTAAAAGAAGTTGGACTGGCAAGTAGAAAATCAGCAATTGCACCACTGCTTACCAAACATAATAGAGTTGCCAGGTTGCACTTTACCAGAGATCATCGTAATTGGTCTGTAAACGGTTGGAAAAGAGTTCTATTCACGGAAACTAGGATGAGCCTAAAATCTCCTGATGGTAGCGAACGAGTCTGGCGCAGACCAAGAGAAATATTTGCACAATGCAATATCTCTCCAAAGATTCCATTTGGTGGTGGCTCTATAATGTTTTGGGGAGGAATTTGTTATGACGCTCAAACAGAGTTAGTCCCTACTTGATCCCGATCTATCAATGCAAATTTATATCTGGAGAACATTGTAGTTGAACATGTAATGTAATTTGGTCCTTTTTTGTGAGACAATTTTTTATTTATGCAGGACAATTCTCGACCTCACGTTGCTATAGATATACTGAATTACCTCAATGACGTTCATATACCGTTTATTGAGTGGTCACCAAAAAGTCCGGACATGAATCAGAAAGAACATCTCTGGGACATGCTTAAAAGAAACGTAAGACGTCATATACCTGCACCTGCCAACCTGAGAGAACTCGAAAATGCAGTTCTTACAGAATGTTTTTCAAAATTTTATTAGAAGCATGCCTAGGCATATAAATGCAGTAATTAGAAGTAGAGGAGGCAGCATACGCTAATAATATTCCAATACTTACATTTACAAATTAAATTATATTTGTTTTTTCATTTATGTACTGTTTTGTCTAATTGTTTAGGTATGTAATATTTGTATTGTTACTTATCTCACATGTAGTGTATGATGTAGTTTTCTGTTTGTATCTACCCTGTAATTGGAATTTCCGTAGGGTAGTGTATTGTCTAAATAAATAAATAAATAAATAATTATTCACTTTAGTTAGAAAGAGTTAATTCATAGTTTTCAATAGATAATTTTCTATCTTGCTTTTCTCATTTTTTATAATTTTGTATCAGCTTGAAAATACCCTGAACAAGGAAATACATACATGAATAATGAAATTTTTGGCAAATGTCAGCCAAACACAAGCGTACATTCTGAAGGAAACTGTAATAAATTACACACTTCGTTTATTGACAAAAAACGTTACATCATCATGACAAGGAATTGCGTGATGGGTCCCTACGTTCGAGTAGGCTAACAATGCGATTATTAATTTGTTCCCATAAAATGCTATTTTGATAACGTGATAACCGTGAATGTTTTTATTGTGAGGCATACCCACATACGATTCATGAATCACATAACATTTATTGATCAAATAAAGTGGCTTATCACCTTAATACTTGTTACGCTAAAAACTACGATGACTATCAGGTGTCTTTATAGTATTTTTTAATTGAATTGCTTCCATTAATTTCGTGTTCTGGTAATAACTTAACTGCCTATAGTCAGTTGTCACCTTTCGAACAGTGAAAATTAAGTTAGCCATACACTATGGGCTTAAATATGCCTAGATTTTGTTTTTCTTTACACCAAATGATGCATCTTTGTCGTTTCTTATTAACCGATGAATTTGTTGGTTCGGCAAAAGATATGTAACAGTTGTAGGTATCCTTTTTACAGTAAATAAAGGGATATTTGAAAAAATACTTGCATTTCTCAAATCTCTAAAAAATACAATAAAAAATAACAAAATACTATTTAAGGTGTTTTTAGCGACGCCTATATTTTAGACACGAAAATAAGATCCTATTCAGGTTTGGCTGTTCCAAAAACCAAATTTCATTGAAATATTGATGTGACGGAATTGTCGAAAAATTTGAAATAAAAATAATTTTTTTTAAGCTCAAATCTTTTTAAGAATGCAGTTTAATACCGGGGTGAATTTCTTTGGTTTAGTCACGAGAATCTTTGGTGCATTAGGCAATCCAGAATCTGTTTTGATATTATTAATAAATATTTAACAAAACAGAACAGAAAATAAGATGCGTTTTAAAGATGTCCCATTTTCAGCTTTGGTATGAAACATTTCAAGACATTCCTTCTGGCACTGAGCTGACGCTGAGTCCAAGAGAACCACTGAACCTTCAAGATATGTTTGCCGATTCCACATCCGCTGATGAGAGATCCGACAGAGAAACAGGTAAATAATAATAATGAAAATAATATGCTTTTATGACCGTTAAATTTACAATAAGTCCTAAAATAACAATTACACTACAGTAAAATGTAAAGTTCGGAGGTCTAAAAGCTTCTGATTTTCCACCGTACCTACCTTGAAAAAAAAAAGGAAAAATAAGATAAATACAGAAAATTAAACATACATTTGTAAATATCCACAAAATAAAGAGAATGTAGTAAAAAATTATTTCCATTATTCAATTGGTGCGAAAACATCGAAATAAAAATGGAAGTCCCAAAAAATCTTGAAATAAATGTCATGGATATGAATTGCTTCCAAATAATTTGGACTGACTCCAACAAGACTTTCTTTGTTGTTGCACTTACACTTTGCTTTTCTTGTAGCGAACTCTTTTCTTTTCGAACGACTTATGCAGCTGGTTTCTCTTTCTCTTCTGTTTATTCTGATTTGTTTCTCTCTTCAGTGTCCAACAGAAATCTGCCATCATGTTGATATCCCATCTTCCTCGGTGTCGATTTTCCATTTCACTTATATCTTGATTAAATCATTCTCCTTGTTCTTCACTGTAGTCTCCAATGTTTTGAAGAAATCAGTCAAGGTGAGAGTGTAGGAAGTGCAATTTAATATTCATCAAGCAACCTAACTGTTTAAAATTTTCTCTTCAACCAAATTTTCTTAATTCACAGTCTTCTCATTTCCTGAAGTTCTTGAAACTTTGCCTTGCTGGTTTTTCAGTGTCATTCATTCTTGTAGCGAAATTTTCGTTTCGAAAAAGAGTACGAATTTGAGGACTATCAAAAATACCTTTTTTCAGTTTCGCATGACTTATCGCTGGAAACTTCGTTCCTAAATATTGAAAACAGTCACCATCTTTGTCCAGAGCTTTGACAAACTGCTTCATGAGACCAAGCTTGATATGAGGAGTAAAATTTGTGAAGGTTCAATCAGTGGTCTTTGGTCTACGCATGATGTTTCTCGACCCTGGATGAAATTCCTATAAAAGGCTATTAATTATATCCAAAAAACAGGGTTAAAAGGAACTATGGCGTTCAAGCAATTTTATTGTATGCATTTTACATGAAAAAACCGCGGAGTGCTATTAAATTAGGGGGTGGAAATTGGAGATAGGAGTGAAAATGCACCCCTTTCAGTTTTTTTATTGTAGCTCGAAAACGAAGCAGAATTTCGTTATAGCTCATAGGGAAAATTTTGTAGAGTATTGAATTTCCCATCGAAATGGCTTATTTAAAAAATTTAAAAGAAAAATTTTGTGCAAAAAATCGTAAATCAACCATTTGAGAAAAAAGCAAAAAATTGGATTTTAAATTTTTTTACTTTTTTTTAAAACCGCGGGGTGCTATTAAATTAGAGGGTTGAAATTGAAGATAGGGGTGAAAATGTACTTGTGCAGTTTTTTAAATATAGCACGAAAACGAAGCAAAATTTCGGTATAGTTCATAGGAAATATTTTGCGGAGAATGAATTTCCCATAGAAATGGCTTATTTAAAATATTTAAAAGAAAAATTTTATGTAAAAAAATCGTTAATAAACAATTTTAAAAAAGCAAAAAATTAGATTTTTTTGACCCTAAGTAGTGAAAATCTTTATTTATTATTAACTAGTAAAACTTTTGAAAAATTTTTTTATTAAGTAACGAACCAATTTGTTGTAAAGATAATAAGAATTATAATCGTTAAAAACGACCAAAATCTAAAAAATATTTAAGTTTGACCGATTATAACTCAGTCAATATTAGTCCAAAACCTTTTGAAAACGCATCATTTTGAAGGGAATCTCATCTACTTTTTTGGACAGCAATTTTCTTTGCCTACTTCCACTAAAAAAAAATATAGTCAAAGAAGTAAAAAAATCAAAAAATCTTATATTTTGCTTTTTTTAAATTGTTTGTTACTTAAAAAATTAGATTTTTTTGACCCTAAGTAGTGAAAATCTTTATTTATTATTAACTAGTAAAACTTTTGAAAAATTTTTTTATTAAGTAACGAACCAATTTGTTGTAAAGATAATAAGAATTATAATCGTTAAAAACGACCAAAATCTAAAAAATATTTAAGTTTGACCGATTATAACTCAGTCAATATTAGTCCAAAACCTTTTGAAAACGCATCATTTTGAAGGGAATCTCATCTACTTTTTTGGACAGCAATTTTCTTTGCCTACTTCCACTAAAAAAAAATATAGTCAAAGAAGTAAAAAAATCAAAAAATCTTATATTTTGCTTTTTTTAAATTGTTTGTTAACGATTTTTTGCATAAAATTTTTCTTTTAAAATTTTTAAATAAGCCATTTCGATGGGAAATTCAATTATCTACAAAATTTTTCCTATGAACTATACCGAAATATTGCTTCGTTTCGTGCTATATTTAAAAAAATGTAAAAGTGCATTTTCACCCCCATCTTCAATGTGAATCTTATTTAATAGAACTCCGCGGTTTTGAACATCCTTGAACGACTTATTTCCTTCCTTTTTTGCAAAAAATTAGAATTAAAACGTAGGGTAAACGCCACGAAAATCGAAAAATTGGCTAATTGTTAGTTTGTGCGGCCATATATCAGTCAATTTTCATCCAAAAATACTTTACAACTTCTTATTTTGAAGGAAATTTTATCTAGTTTTATTTTTAAAGTAATGCCTATACCTATCTTTACTCAAAAAAAACTATAGGCAAAAAAGTAAAAAAAAAAATAAAAAAATCGAATTTTTTACTTTTTTTCAAATTAACGATTTTTTGCATAAAATTTTTCTTTTAAATTTTTTAAATAAGCCATTTTGAAGGGAAATTAAATGTTCTAAATAATTTTCCCTATTAACTATAGCGAAATTTTGCTTCGTTTTCGAGCTACAATTAAAAAACTGAAAGGGTGCATTTTCACCCTTATCTCCAATTTTCACCCTCTAATTTAATAGCACTCCGCGATTTTTTCATCTAAAATGACCATTTGAACGATTTATGTAATAAAATATTTTGAACGTCGTAGTTCCTTTTAAAATCCTATAATCAATAGCCTATAAACATAAGAAGCAAAGATGTTTTGTGAACCCTGCCTGATTCCTGGCCGCATACTTTCCGTGATGTTCTCAGTAGTTTATTTTCTCCTACAGTCCCTCATCTTGATTACTTTCCTCAAAACCTTGGAGACAGCTAATAGACTTCAGACTCCATTTCAGTGTATCAAAATGCATAAGAAACACACTTGATCAAGGTAAGAAAAATCGATTTTTTTTGCGCTCACTATCGCGATTTTTGGCAATTTTTCGCTATTTTTGGCGATTTTTCAGTTTTATTTGGTGACTTTTGCAAAATCTGGAAGGAATGCAGCTTAAAATACTTCAAGTTTGTATAAGCACATAAAAATATATAAGAAACCACTTGAGCAAGTTGAGAACAAATTTTTTATATTTTTTTTGCCATCACTAACGTGATTTTCGTCGACTTTTCACTACAGTTTCCAGTTACTCAAAATTTTGGCGGTGTTTGACCTTAGATGGACTTCAGATTCGGATTCGGTACGTAAAATACATAAATACATAAATCTTAATGGGTCAAATCAAAGGTACAGACCATTTTTTTTTGTGTGTCGGTGTAAATAATTACGTGACAAAAATCAGGACATACTTATTTAACATCAGCGTTACTTTTAGTCAATCAATCGATGCATCAGACATCATCGAATGTTGCCAGTTTGAATCTGAAATACGTCCCAAATACTATAAGGTCTTCGTTTCTGTTGACTGCCTAGTAATTATTATTAAATCACTCCAAAAAACGTTAACCCGTACACCCCGACATAATTTTCCTAGCCCCGAGGGGCCGAAAGCATCCTGTACATAATAAATCACCCCATAGATTTGTGCCAATTACCACGTCAAGCCAAGTCAAAAGTTTGGAAAATTCACCGGCATCTGGCCGGATACGGTCACCTTCTTCCGGTATATCGGGTAAATCGTTGAAAAAAAATCAGAAGCGGAATAGGTCGCGTGTTCCACGATTGGACGCGCGTTATTAGATGGCATTTCTTGGGTTTAATAAAAGGCGGGACGTGTGCGGGGGTTAAGTGAACCGGCGCGACGTGGTATTGTTTCATAAATCCTTTTATGCACAGCCGGCTGAGTCTTGTCAATGTAATAATCACGATAGCCAGATAGCCGCGGTTACTACGGCTGTAGTGCTTACTTCCGGTAATGTTATAAAAGCAGGAAGAGATTACGATGCAGGCGGGTTCATTTCGCGTTTGCCTAGATGTCCAGATTAAAAATTTCATCCTCGTGGAAGATATATGGCTTAGAAAGGGGAATAGGAAGTTACTGTCCTTTATCAATATGATATTGGCCAAAAGGAATAGTTGCATTGATTCCAAATATAGATATAGGCTGCGTAAGTCTATTATTAGAATTTATTACAGTTGCTTATTTAAAATCACCGTTGCTCAACAGGTAGAACACAATTAAAGTGTAAGGAAGAACAAACATTACACATATATGTACTACTAAAAAGAGAGAAAAATAAAAGAACAATAAGAAAATTAAAATATATAATACTTATTAACAGAGCTCGGAACTCGGTCGGATGATCATAGCCGTCGCGTCGGCCTTTTGCTACAGCGCACCGTACGAAACCGGTAATAGCGGCAGTTATTAGCTTCGCGTTCCATTAATATTCTAATATGTCAAACGCGCCTTTCTCTTATAAAGTACCCAAATTTATTTATTTTTATTTATACCTACCTGTGTATTTATCTGTGTACGACAGGCACGCCTATGACTAGCCGACGAAAACCCCGAGCTTTACTTATTATTAATACTAGAAATCAAATTATTTTATTTGTAGTATACATTGATCAGTTTTCAAAAACACAATATACATTGAAAATATGCAAGAATGCAAAGCATTAACTAAATGAAACTAAATGTAACAAGCATTTATTAGAAATTTATGTACAGGGCTCTTTACGGTAAGTGGCCTATTAAACGTTTCAGAGGAACCAAAGACAATATGACTCTGAAATTTTGTTTACTAGGGTTTCCAGATATGTTCTCTGCAATGACAATAATGCTGTCAACTTCGTTATTTTAAATGGAACACCCTATATATTATTGCATTATCGACAAGATAAATTAAAAATAAGTCAAAATTGTTAAAGTTTTCCTGTACCTAAATCTAATTATTTTCTAGATAACCGACATTTTATAAAAATTTTGGCAGATGCAAACGTTTCGAAAATTCCTTATATCTTTCTTCGTTCTTGGAGCTTTCACTTGCTTTTCGGAATACACAAAGAACATAAGATGCATTACCTTCCGCTATCAAAATTACCTCAAGAAAATTATACCCATTTTTACGTTACTTTTTGAAAACCGTCAAAATTTTTTAAATTCAAGTGGAACACCCTGTATCTTTCTACATCATATTATAGAAAATCAAGTTTTCTTTTCACCAATATCGCCATTATAGGGATTACAGTATCAATTTTCTCAAATATTTGCGGTTTACTTACATTCTGAAGAATATTACGTCAAAAATATCATCAAATGTCAATCAAATATCATCAAAGGCATTGGTATTGTCATTCAGTATTCTACAAGTATCAAATATTTACTTGACAAGAAAAATGCAAAATAATTATTCTAATGAAGATATTTTGAATTCTTTTTATATCCATTCACCGCGAATCAAAATTATTAGCTGTATTTCTATGATTTGGTATTTTGCAACTGAACTGAAACTGAACAATTAATGAAATAATTTCGGTTGGTTTTCTTAGAATTTTTCTCTAATTTTTAATGTTGTCGTAAAAGTTTTTAAAAATAGCAAAGACAATAAATGAGATAATTTCAAATAACTAATAAATGCATTATAATTTTATGATATTTGGAATAAAGTTGAGAGGATACTATAATTTAAAATTTTGGTTACTTTATATTTCTTTGTTTTCTTAATGAAAGGATGCTTATTTACTCTTTTTTGTACTTGCAGTTGTTAACAATAGTATCCCAATGGAAGGAAATCTTATTAGGTATTATTTTTGTGTAAATACAGGGTCTTTCATGTAACCCGTTTATTAAAAGTTTTTAAACTTCTTTTTTGACAGCTCTATGGGTTCAATTCAATCTTTTTAAATGAAATATTTTCAAGCGTGGGGTACTTCCGGTTTCGCCAGAAGTGACGTCATATCCGTTATTTTAAATGGAATAGATACCCAATTATTTATATTATTTATTGACTCTAGAAGTTATTTTGAATACCTTTTGCCACCACATTCATGCCCTGAAAATTGATGGTTTTCAAGATATTTAAATTTAGATATGTAGAACATACAGGCGTAATTTGAATTGGAGATCTTAAAAGGCAATCGAGATAATAGTAAATTTTTTTTTAGTTTTAACTTCGACACCCGGCTTCTTAAAAAAGAAGCACCTAAATGAAGAATGGTTTATTAAAAATTCTATTATTTTCGTCCTAGATCTGTGGTTAACGGATTATCTTACTTTTGTATGGTACCCTGTATATTCAGCAATCAGTGTGTTTACTCAACTTTGAACAAACTAATAGAACATTGTGTAATCTTGACAGGCAATGTTAAAAAAATGGAAAAGTGTAACATATATTAGATAGATATCAGCGGTGGAACTTGTAACGAAAGTTCTACATTTGTATAAGTATACTTCTACACATTAGTTTTACATTAGCGCTCTTATGTGATAAATAATTTAAATAAGTGAAGTGAAGTTAGCTTTCCCAAGATAAGTTTAAATAATTAATATGAGATCTATTAATATTTCATCAATGTCGTCGAAAGTAGTTGTTTGCAATTTAATTAATTTAATTTAATATTGGTAATATTTTTGATTTACAATTGACTGCATTTCTAAAATCGTCAATTCTAATATTCACAGATCGAGAAGTCTCCCCAACATAATGTTTATTGTATTCAGAAGGTATGCTATAATATAGAAACGCAGTAATAGGAGATCTAGGAGTAATCGATTCCAAAGTTTGTCCAAATTCTGCTGTAACGGAGTTTTATTGTTGTAGAATAATTCAAGAAGCTGGGGGTATACAGGGTGTATCTAAATAACACCGAAAAAATTCAAGGGGCGATTCTCCGATGAAAATTAATAGGGGTCTTTGGTATAAAATTTTTTAAAAAACCCTCCCCTGAAAAGTTACGCCCCTCCTAAAATTACAAAAAAAATTGTTTTTCTTTTTAATCTTCCACGTACATCAAGCTAAAGAAACCAAACTTGGTGAACATTATCTGTCAATAAAACTACACTTTTTGAATTTTTTTCAACCCTGAACTATTTTTGTAAGGGGTTGAAATAATCAACCCCTATGACATTTTTTCTTATAATTTTTTTTTCGATAAAATTTTTTCCTTTTAAAAAATATGTCTAAAAAACCCCATTCATTTACTAACTTTTTGATCTCTTCAAGTTTCTTCGAAAAGTTAAGGATTTATGACAAAAAAAAATAAATGTATTGTAATGTATTTTTAAAAAGATGAGCTGTTTAACGCGAGTGTATTTTGCCGAAAGATCTAGTGGCCTGTTCTTTACAATGGAATCCGTAGAAACAAATGTCAATGTCATTTATTGTCATATTAAATAACATTTTATTAAAAAACACTCAACCAAATAGTTGACCTATGATTCTACTAGGCTAAGAAGTTTGGAACTTAGACTAAAAGTGAACAAATGATGAATAATGTTATAACAGTAACAAAAAATAAAAATCTGTCGGATATTGACAATACAATCTACAAAAAATGTTGAAAATGATTGCCTTCAGCTTCAATACAAGCATCTACTCTTGTTCTCATAGAATTGCGTATGCGTTCAAATATTCCTGGTGAATTTTTTATCGTTTCACACCCTGCTACAATGCGGTTTCGCAAATCATTGATATCTTCAACTGGCCTTGAGTAGATCAAAGATTTCAGATATCCCCATATGCAAAAATCCAAAGGATTAAGGTCAGGGGAGCGGGCTGGCCAATTTACATATCCTCCTCGACCTATCCATCGATTGGCATACACCTCATCCAAGTGACGTCTTGCACGTATACTAAAGTGGGCTGGTGCACCGTCGTGCATAAACCATAAACGTTGCCTAATTTGAATGGGAACTTCTTCAAGAATAATAGGTAATTCTTCGAGAAGATGACAATATGAGTCACCATCTAATCGTCGTGGAAGAAAATAGGGACCAATTAAATGATCGTCGATAATTCCGAGCCACACATTTAATGAAAATTGATACTGATGATTTCCTTCAAAAAAGTCATGAGGATTTTCCTCAGCCCAAATATGATTGTTACGAAAATTTCTAATACAGTCTCTTGAGAAATTCGCCTCGTCAGTAAATAAAATATTTCTTAAGAACTGCGGCGCTTGGCCGATCATATTAATAAGCCATTGACAAAAAACCACACGTGGTAAAAAATCTCGAATCAGTAACGACTGCACCCGTTGGAGATGATAGGGATATAACTGTTGTTCTTTTAAAATTCTAAAAACTACCGAATGGCTTACATTTAGGACACGAGCTATTTTCCTGGTACTAGTTTCTGGGGATTCCTCAATTAAATTAAGTACGGCTTCATCGACAGCTTCAGTTCTAACTTCTCGGCTACGGCCACAGTCATGACTTCTCTTTTCAAATTTTCCAAGTTCCCGCAAGCGTTGGTGAATATTTGTGAACGTAGTATGGTGGGGTAATCTACGCTCTGGGTACTGTTCAGCATAAAGTCTTTGCGCTTCCAATGCATTACCGTTAGCATACCCATATGTAAAATGCATATCTGCCATTTCTAAATTCGAATAGTTAACCATATTTTCGGTTTATTAACTAATATTTTCTACACAAAATCATGAAACTTGTGAAATAGTAAGAAACAGTAACAATAAATGACATTGACATTTGTTTCTACGGATTCCATTGTAAAGAACAGGCCACTAGATCTTTCGGCAAAATACACTCGCGTTAAACAGCTCATCTTTTTAAAAATACATTACAATACATTTTTTTTTTTTTGTCATAAATCCTTAACTTTTCGAAGAAACTTGAAGAGATCAAAAAGTTAGTAAATGAATGGGGTTTTTTAGACATATTTTTTAAAAGGAAAAAATTTTATCGAAAAAAAAATTATAAGAAAAAATGTCATAGGGGTTGATTATTTCAACCCCTTACAAAAATAGTTCAGGGTTGAAAAAATTTCAAAAAGTGTAGTTTTATTGACAGATAATGTTCACCAAGTTTGGTTTCTTTAGCTTGATGTACGTGGAAGATAAAAAAGAAAAACAATTTTTTTTGTAATTTTAGGAGGGGCGTAACTTTTCAGGGGAGGGTTTTTTCAAAAAATTTTATACCAAAGGCCCCTATTAATTTTCATCGGAGAATCGCCTCTTGAATTTTTTCGGTGTTATTTAGATACACCCTGTATATCTGGCAGGGATATGCTGGAGCAATCCTCAAAATAAAAAAAGAAAAAGTCAATAATACAGTATTATTTCATTATATATTTTTTGTCTTATGGATTCTAAAAAGAGTTGTATCGATTAAAAGAAACTAATTTCCAATAATAAACCTATATTCACAATAATTACAGTGTTACAAAAAAGTGACCACTGAATCCAAACTTAAGTCGGCATTTCCGAATCAATTTGTTTTGATCTTAACATGAACATATACCGATAAAAGCGATTTTCGAGTATACAAACTGATTTGATTGACTGGAAAAATATTCGAATCCATAATCCCATTGGATTGGCTAGGGTGACTTCTAATACATTTCTTTATGCTCCAGACACCAAATGAAATAGTATTTTACTGACTGTAATTGATAATCGTTTTTGCGATTAAAATCGTTCAAATAATGTGACTACTATGGACTATAGAGTTATGGGGTTATAGGATCATGAGGTTATGGTGCAATGAGATCATGAATTCCAATGTTTTTCCAATAACTGACTACTAGGGTCGGTTTGAAATCTCGTAAAAATGCTTTCTAGAGAAGATTCTTGATGTTAGAGTGAAAACACGCAATCCGGGAGTTCTTATTTTAAATTTGGATTCAGACCCCAGTTTTTTTTTGTAGCGCTGTGTCACACTCAAGGAATACTGAGTTGGCTTAAAAGTTATATTGAGAATATTATACCGTTTTATTCGCGTATTTCCAAAGGAAACCTTTAAATGTGGATGCCTCTCAAGAATCAAAGAGACATATTTATGCGACCCCTTTGCTTCTACTTGTTTTTTTTTTCGAGCGGAATTATGCAATCAAATCGGTTGATAAAGAAAGTAAAGCTATGCACGAAAAAAATAACCCTTAATGAAACCGTCCAAATAAATGTATCCAGTCACCTCGTCACAGCTACAATACGGCCAAACACGTTCATCAATCACACGGTTACCACCCAAACATAATATGACCCTAAATAGTTTATCTCTAATAGTGACGCAAACGTGCACGCGTAAACGCCGAAATCCGTGACTCGTCCCATCTGTCCGCATCTCATATAAGGGCCGTCTACTATTTCGCATTACTCATAATAAATACCTAGAACCATAAATAATGTTTGACGTCCCGCGCACTGTATGACAACTCCATCCGAAAGGGTGAAATGTCCCACAATAGCCACGATAATCCGTGTAGGCCTCGACACGAATCAGGTCACGTGACCGTTATACACCGCATTCGATTGTTTGTCCGGGGACGCGTGGCGCTCCGTTTCGTAGTTTCGGCTAATGAAATAATGCCCGCTCTAACAGTTTAGGCGCAATGTAAACGTAGTATCGGGATCCAAGGAACTAGAACAGATGGAAGAGAATACATACAGGGTGTCCCACAGTGACGAGACATTAGAATTATTTCAGAGAGCAATAGTGTTTTCGGGCGTGCCATTCTCTATTAAAATAATGACGTCTGGAAGTTGACGTCATCTTCGTTATTTTAAATAGAACACCCTACATATTATTGCAATTTTGGATTCTAGGTCAGTTTTTAGGTAAACTTTCATAAAGGTTTCCAATTCTTAAAGTTAACCGTTTTTGCTATATTTAATTAAAAAAAAAAAAATTAAAAAATCACTGCCTAATTCAAAAAGATGTGTATTTTACAATATAGACTAGGCGGTGTCTGTTTTGGTTTGGGTGAATCGTATATCCACGGAGATTTTTGGCTTTTTGGCTTCAAAATATCACTAGAAATGAAACTTTTTCTATGCGCATAAAAAAAACGTGGGGTTAACTTTTGGCGGCACAATATGTTAAAAAAATTCGAAAAATGTCATATTTTTCTTCCTATTTAATTATATATCTTTTCAAGAGTTCATTTTAGGCGAAAATGAGAGGAAAAAATGTTTGTAATTAAATTTTTTACAAAACATGACTAGTTACAAATCGATTGAATCATGATTATATGGTTAAAATCGAAAAACAATACTTTTTAGGGAATTTTTTGGGGTATTTAAATTGGGTATAGGAGCTTTATACTTGGCTCAAGAAAACTTCATGTTATGTAGAATCATCACACCAAATTTCATCAAAATCGGTGTGATAGATTTTACATAATTTTGCAATCCAGATTTTGAAAAAAAAATTGCAAATTGTATTCAAAATTTTGCACAGCAAAAATTAAAGCCCTTAGATACTTGAAAATTTAATCACATATAGAAGAGCTCTCAAGCTTTCAAACTTTTTTGAAAAATTCGAATCCATCAATTAGGAGAGCTCTGGCGCTTGTTTAGATATTGATCGAATTTTTGTACTTATAAACAATTAGAATAAATTTTTTAAAGCAGGTTTTAAAAGTTCTTGGACGCTTCTATAAAAAAAACAGATCGATTAGTCAATTAGTTACGTAGTTATAGCCGATCAAAATTAACCGTCATTAACACTAAATGTACTGGGTCATCCGGGCTAATTTTTAGAAAAATACCTTTGGTATTCCGAGTACTTACCATGTCTAGGTTTGCAATACTTTTCTTCATTGGCAACCTACTTTAAAACGTGTTTAAAGTTATTTATGCAAGCGAGAAATTCAAGAAAATCGTACGGATGGTGGTGGTGGTGGGGGAAGCAGAGAGCGCGGCCGCTTCGGCCTGCTCGAAATTGAATCGAGTTCAAAACTGCGATACGCTTAAAAATGTTTAATATCTCACCTTCTAGAGGTCCGATTTTGATGATTTTTTTTTAGTTTTAGCGTATTTTCAAATGCCTATCGTTAATAATTATTGGCCTTTCAACAATCCGATAGTTATTTATCTTTAAACTTTCTTTACTTATCAACTTTATTTTTCTATTGTATCAAAGGTAAGTGCATAAACTTATATACTGTTTATCAAAGATCGAAAACAAATTTATTTAAATATTCTGAAATTGTTTAAACAACAATTATTTTTAAAATATGACGAAAATTAGTAATATAATGGGTTAATTTCTCATTTGCTTATATTTTAAACAATAAATAATATTGGAATCACAAAAGTAATTATGATTAAATTAATAAATTAATTATAAAAATCAATAAGTTTTAAAACCTGCATTAAAAAATTTGATTTGATTGAATACTCAGGAAGTTATTCTAATTGTTTATAAGTACAAAAATTCGACCAATGTTTAAACAAGCGCCAGAGCTCTCCTAATTTACGGATTCGAATTTTTCAAAAGAAGTTTGAAAGCTTGAAAGCCCTTCTATATGTGATTAAATTTTCAAGTATCTAAGGGCCTTGGTTTTTGCTGTGCAAAATTTTGAAAATTTGCAATTTTATTTTTAAATTTGGATTGTAAAATTATTATGCAAAATCTATCGAACCGATTTTGATGAAATTTGGTGTGAAAATTCCACATATAAATGAAGTTTTCGTGTACCAAGTATAAAGATCCTATACCCAATTTAAATAACCCAAAAAAATCCCCTAAAAAGTATTGTTTTTTAACCCCATTTTTGCGATTTTTTCGATTTTTACCATAATAATCATGATTCATTCGATTTGTATCTAGTCATGTTTTGTAAAATATTTAATTACAGACATTTTTTTTCTCTTTCATTTTCGCCTAAAATTAACTCTTGAAAATATACATAATTAAATAGGAAGAAAAATATGACATTTTTCGAATTTTTTTAACATATTGTGCCGCCAAAAGTTAAGCCCCCGTTTTTTTATGCGCATAGAAAAATTTTCATTTCTAGTGATATTTGAAAGCCAAAAAGGCAAAAATCTCCGTGGATATACGATTCGTCCAAATATGGCTTTTTGAAACAGATACCGTCTGGACTAATAATAAAGTTAAATCGTTCAAATATATGGGGGATATAACTAAAACCCTAAGCTTCACTGCCATAATTTCAAAATGACTTAATTTCATACAGGGTGGTAGAAATTTAATGCCGAATTTAGTCAACTTTAAACCATCTTAACTTATTTTTTTTTTAAATGGAACACCCTGTATATTTTTTCGCAACCTAATGAACAATTTTGTTCTCTTTCGAATGGTATAATAGTTCTCTATACCTGTCTCTTCTGGTTTTTAAGGTATTTACTGTTTTTCGTGCAGTGAACGGATATCGCATAATTTCTTGTGAGGGATAGCTGTGAAATTTTTAGTGGAACTTCAAAACAAGCACCTAATCTGTCACCAGTTTATTGTTGTCAATTTTACACATACAGTGAATGTTTATTTGAGTATTATTTATTGTTAAAGAATGGAAAACGTTAACATTTATTCTAATGCTGACATTCTAAATTTATTATTTATTCATGGAGAGTGTCACAAAATAATAAATAGGACTTGCAGGGTATTTAACGAGAGATAACCTCATTTACCACCAATGTGTAGACACATTTTACGAAGAATTTTAAGAAATCAATTAGTACATGGTCGAATTTCTGCACATAGAATTTTGCCAAAGCCGATAACTTTAGATGCCAATGTTTTGGCAAAAGTTATATCCTGCTATTTCACTTTTTCAAGAACACATGGAACAACCTCAACTGGATAAATAGCGCCAATAAATAAACAGCACTATCGTTAGAAAATTCAAACTTATACTATATTCAACAATTTTTTGTGCTGAATTAATTTATGTAAGGAAAACTATAGTATTGCATTTACAATTTTTGAGAAAAATCCATAAAACGGCATTCTTTTGAAATAACGCCATCCGGTTTCCATGTTCAGGTATTACATTACGCAGGTATTACACTATGGGCTATTGATGAGCCAATCCCTAAAAAAATTAATTTTTCTGATCAGATATTAGGAGTTTCCTCTGCCCTTTCTGTAGAGATAGAACAAAATGTCAATTACAAAAGTTATGCGCAATGAATCCGGCTATATTTGTATTATTGCCTGAATAGGAAACATTTCTGAGAAAAAATTCAACTCTATCTTGGTATGTAGATTGCGCCCTCTAGCGGCCGAGCTAAGAACTTTAAAACTATTTCCAGTGATTTCTCTTGGATTTATTCTTCAAAATTTTTTCCCCGTATCTGTAGGGCCTATACTTTCTCTAATACCGTACCTCGCCGACCTTAGTAGGACACGGTGTATAAAGAAACTAGGTACAGTCTGATTGTTTTCAAATTTGGAAGGAAAGTAAATCTTAAATGTAGAAGCAAATGGGGATATTAATGGTAAAATAAAATGTCACTAGATATAAAAGGTTTAAAAGGTATAATAAAAGCAATAACTGACTTGGCTAAAATAAAATAACTGATAATACTTCATTTATACAGGGATGACCAGAAGTACGGAATAAAGTTCATATCTTTTGAATGAGTTAATTTTTTTTTAAAACGCCGAAACACGTTAACTGATTTTGATTTTTTCCCATCTTTCGGTTATATAATAATTAATTTGTCTTCAACCCCCTAACCCCCAGCTACCCCTACTTTTTTTTCAAATGGAAACATAAGGCATGAGGGGGCTCGTTGAAAAGCTTATAGAAAACCGAATGCAGCCATACCAAATAAACAACTTTTATTTTTTCAATAACAAGTTTTTTTTCATTTAGAAATTGAAACAACTAGATAATTTATAAAAATAAACTCAATGTCGCAAAAGCTGAAAATGTCCTCCATTCACTATTTGGCATTCTCCAAGACGATAATAAAAGCTTTCCACAGCATTCTGAATTACTTTAGCTGGTAAATTATGCATCTCCGCCCTAATCTTGTTCTTTAAATTCTCAATATTATCCGGTCTGTCCTGGTAGACTCTTTCTTTCAAATATCCCCAAAGAAAATATTCCAGGGGTATTAAATCGGGGGATCTTGGCGGCCATTCAACTGTCCCCCGTCTACCAATCCAGCGATTTGGAAACACTTCATCTAAGTATCTTCCAACATCAATACCAAAATGTGGGGGAGCGCCACCTTGTTGGAACCAAATTCTTTCATTCGGTATATCTGGATCAATTTCACGAGGGAAATTCACAGCTAGAGGTCAAATGTTAGGAAATCCAGGTAGCGTGCGGCAGTAAGATTTTCTTCAAAAAAGAATGGGCCCAAGATTCTGTTGTTGATGATACCTGCCCATACATTAACTTTTTGTGGATGCTGCGTATGCGATTCACATGTCCAGTGTGGATTTTCCTGGGACCAAAAGCGATAGTTGTGCCTGTTAACCACTCCATTATAATAAAACGTAGCTTCATCCGAAAAAAGTACGTCTTGTTGAAAACCATTATTGTCGTTACACCGTCTCATCATTTCCTCACAAAATTGTAATCGCCTGTCATAATCGTCTTCCAAAAGCTCTTGGACAAGACATACCTTATAGGGGTGGTATTTCTCATGTTTCAGAAACATTCGAATTGCAGTTCGAGAAGCATCGTGTTTGCGGGCCAATGAAACAGTTGAGGTATGAGGATTTTCAACAAGTTCTAATGCAATGTCTAATTTATTTTCTTCATTCAAAGCAAGTTTGTTAAATATTTTACTAACTGTCCTTTGCGAGATTTGGTTTTCGGGATATTTCGCATTAAATAAATCGCGCACTTCAGCCTGACTTCTTATTTTGTCTCCACATCCAAGCAATATCAAGATTTCGATGCGTTGCCTTTCCGACAATAGCATTGCGATTCAGTAAATAACTTGATTTTGACACAATAGTAACGTTTCGAACTCCAATTTACAACTAAAGCGAAAAATTAACCAGAAAGCGTGGCAAGTAAGTGGTGCCAAAAAAACGCAACATAAAAAATATATCTTTTTTGCGTTAGCAGTGATAGGTACAGTTTCAAATTCTTTATTTTATTCTGTGCAAATTCATGGAGGATAACACTGAAGATAATTAAATTTTATTTCTCTTGTTAAGTAGGTGTTTTACACAACCCTAAAAACCTTGCTATTGAAAAAATAAACCTTGTTTATATGGTATGGCTGGATTCGGTTTTCTATAAGCTCTTCAACGAGCCCCTTGATGCCTTATGTTTCCATTTGAAAAAAAAAGTAGGGTTAGGGGACTGAAGAAAAATTAATTATTATATAATCGAAAGATGGGAAAAAATCAAAATCAGTTAACGTGTTTCGGCGTTTTAAAAAAAATTACTCTTTCAAAAGATATGAATTTTATTCCGTACTACTGGCCATCCCTGTATATGTATTTCGTTTTTGTACATGACGGTTGACTGACTATGCATTGTGCTGGGTCAGGTATTACAGTGGAACAAACTCCAATGATGTGTAGTTTAATATTTTTAAATAACTTACACTTCCCTTTTTGCACAAAATACATAAAAATTTACAAATTATTAAATTCCTAGTCTTGTAAATCAATACAAACATTTACAACCTTCAGTCTTTCCTGTTGCACCATCATAATATTAATAAATTTACCTGAACAAATTGTCCACGGCCAGCAGCGGTCCAAATTGAATTATCACCTGATGATTATAATTATACCCAACCACACAATCTTCCTATATCGTTATTTTACGGTACACTTACTCCAGTTCTGGTCCGGAGCCCCAAACAGGTGTCTGTCGGCGGGACTCCCACGAAGAAACGGTAAGGTACGGCCCATAAGGTACGAAAATGGAAATTTTAACGTTTTATTTAATAACGCGTGGGAATTGGGAACATCCGCGGCTTCTGGAACTTTCGGCTATGCACGTTTATTTGATTAGCACGCTTTGCTGGGTGTGAAAATGGGAGTTTAATTGGCTTTATTAAGTTGATTATGGTTTAATTGTTCGCGTATGATGTGTTAATCTGTAGGCGTGAACGAGGTTCGTTTTTAAATTGTGAAGAAAATACCTACCGAAAATGATTTGGGCTGATGATTCTGCCGTATACAGGATATACTTTAATTTTGTAACTTCAGGGAAATGTTCCTTGTATTATTTTAGGACAAAAAATCAAGCAGTGGTTTTAATCCTGATTTCCGTGATACAGGGTGTTTCAAAAATAATATATATTTTTTTCTGTTTCTTTGAATACATGTTATATAAAGATTAGTTACTGATTTCTCTAATTAAAGACAAAAAGTCCTTGAATTGGTATTAACCAATGGTGGAGATGCTGAGAGTCACTAAAATTGACAACTTGCTTATATATTTCTAAATGTCTAGAAATAATCTATAACCTTACACAGGGTGTTTCTGAAATAAGTACGTTCCTTGATAAGGGTGATAGGGACACGAAAATAAACTTTTATTAAGCAACTGATGGTATAAATGCTTCTGTTTTCGAGAAAATTAATTAAGAAAATTAACCATAAATGTAAGCCGGCTCTGTGCATCTTGTGCACGTGCGTTGTGTGTTGCAGTATTATTTAGCCGGCGTATAAACGTTTTCTTATCAAGAACTAGATATGGTGTTAGTTAATGTACGGAGAATGTCAGTACAATTTAAGTGATATTTGTCATTTTGCGTATTTACACGTATACGGATTAATTTTGACCGTCGTTTGGAGGCATGTCAAAGGTACAGCTGGCTGCCGCACCAACTTTAAATTTGTTTAATCCTTCATGTGAAATTTTTTTTTTTAATTTAAAACGTAAATCATATCTACGCCACTGTAAAGTTTCTATTGTCGTCGCTGTTTGGCACTCTTCTTGAAATTAATAAACTTCCCCTCTATATTTTATGTGAAGCTATTATCCATCGATATCATTTCTATATACAGAAGTTGAGAGAAAATGAAACATAGTAGCAGAATGTAAAAAAAAATCTTAATCTAGTCACACTGTATATAAAATGATAAAAATACAGATAAACAAATGTTTATGTCTCTCCATTGTTAGTTAAATAACTCAGTTTATTGATATTATGTAAATTTGGTGCAGGTCTGTAAAAACAAACTACAAAAAAAAAACAAAACCTTGATTGATTTTTTAAAACAACTTAAGATGAGGAGGTACATATTATGCACTTTTCTTTTGATGAAAATAGTTTCTATATGCACTTCTGTAACCTCATTCGTTTTTTCATACGTAGGTCAAGATCGAGAATTTCAGAAAAAAAGATCTTTAACTGTTAATATTTTTAAAACTGTTGAAACTGTAAAGAAAGCTAAACAGAAGAAAGTCTTACAGCTGAAAGTTCTTTCCAGTGACTTAAAAAGAGGGATACACTGAGGAAAGGAAATATAGAAGTGCCACTAGTGGTGATACTATACAATTAATTTTTTAATCCCACCTTTGAGAAACGGCCACTAAAACTGTAACACGTACTTTAAAATTTAATCATAATATGCAGCCGTTGTCAAGAAGCAACCCATTTCCCAAGGTATATCTATTACCCTGTCTTGTACATTTAAATAAACAGTAGGTGTTACAGATTCTATTACTTTCCTTATTATATTCAATAAATATAATTGCCACTGATTAAATATAATGTTTCATGATCTTTAAATTACTTTCTGTTCTGTGGTAATTTAAATAACTATCTAAAAACAACAGAACTGTTTAAGATGCATGTGTAAAATACTTAAAGTTTGGTTAAAAACATGAGCTAAGCGAGAGCTTTTAAAAACCAATCTACGATCGTGCAAATTCACTTTCGAAACGGAAAATTTTTCATGATATGAATAATAATAGAATTGTATCGATTTTTGAAAATATATCACTTGAATGATTGATATACATGGACAGTCATCATGACTAATGGTGCAATAAAAACGTGTTATGAAATTTTTTATTGTATAGGTTGCATATACAGGCTGCTCCGAAATTAGGGGGCAATATTTCTACAGGGTGTTCTATGTCGAAAAAGGTTACCTTTTCTTTATATAAACGTGAGGCCAAATATTCTTCGTAAGGAAGTTATAGCCACTTAAAGGGGCCACTCTGATGATGGTTTTTTCTAAATAACTCCGAAATAAGTTGAGATAATTTATGAAAGATAACTAGCTTAACTCTTACGTGCTCAGTCCGTTACTAAAACGAAGTTTTCATCACATACGTTTCAACACTGGGTGGGAGGGGGGTAAATTTTACCATAACTGTTTTATGCTGTGAGTTTTTTGACTTTTGACTGAAAAGTATGAAATTTCAGAGTTTTTTAGTAAAAAAGGTACTCTTGGTCCATATTGGTAGAAAGTTCCATTTTTGTGTAAAATTCGTTTAAAAATAATGTTGCATGTGTTAATCACCGGCAATCGAAATTGTCATACTTTTCAGTCAAAAGTTAAAGCATAAAAAATTTATTGTAAATTGTACCGCCCCCCCCCCAGTGTTATAACGTATGAGATTATTTGTCCATTTCGTTTTAGTCTCAACTCGTTTCGGAGTGATGACTCCTCAGGAAGAATTTGTGTACCCACGCTTATATAAAAAAAAAGCAAAACCTAATTTCGGGACACCCTATATAGGGAAATATACGTTTCATCGTTTATTACACAAGCACATAAAAAAAGTCCAAACCAAAAAGACCCACGTGCTGAGGACGATCCTGCGTCAAAACTGATGACTTGCCGACAAATTTCGGAGAAAAGTAAAATATGGGTTAAAGCTAATTTTTTCCTAAATTTTGTCCAAATATATCAATTTCGTACTATTTTATGGCACTGACTATGATGCCGTTTGTAAAATTTACCCAAATCCAATATTTGGGTGAAAACTCGCCCAAAAAATGGGTCAAAACTGATTTTTTCCTAAATTGTGTCCAGATATATCCATTTCGTAGTAATTTGGACAAAATTTTGAAAAAAATAGTTTTTATCTATAATTGGGTGTTTCAGACAAAAATTTTATTTTTCTCCGAAATTTATCGGCAAGTCATGAATTTTGACTACAGGATCGTCGTGTTCTGCGCATGTGGATATCTTGGGTTTGGACTTTTTTTGTGTGCCTGTTTATATGTAATTAATCAATTCCTCAATTTCTGGAACATCCGATATAACGATTTGTTCAGAATCTAATTTAGATTAGTGTTAAATAATAGGTATGTCTCTTACAACCCTCCCTTATGAATTGATTAAAAAGCAAAATTTGTTTTTGAAACGTTAAGGGTGGAACCGTGAACAATTTTACCATAGAATTAATTTAGCTATCGACCCGACTATCTTCCGTACGCCATAATCCGACACTTGAAAACCTAATCTAGCGAGCATCTCAATTTCAAATGAGTCGAAATAATCTCCGCAGTCAAGTCACTATACGCGACGCAGTTAAGGGTTTTTAAAGGGTGATTTTAGTTTTTTGAGGGCTCCGATATCAGTGCATGTTTGCCAAATGCACAGCTGGGATTAATCGGATTTATTACGGGGTGTATTGATATCGTCACCTTTTGTTACCAGGGGGCACAATGGGGTTGTCCTATGCCCGTGCGACATATTTATTCTTTGTTGTTAATGGATCTCGCCGAAAATACACATGTAGAAGGCGTGCGCCTGATATTTTAATCATTTTTATGGTTGGGAGAGATGGAACGGACCGCTTTTTCTGTTGTGTTGAGGTTGCGCTTCCGTAATGGTGCCGTTTTCAGGAAACCGCAGATATTACTGCCAAATTATGGCGTTTGTGATATTCGTGAACGTTATTGCGTAAGATTACGATTAAGCAACTAAAACCATGATCAAGGTTTATAAAAATGTTGATAAATAGTGTTCTGTAAATGTAATTAGTTTCCGCGCTTGATAATTTGAAATAACGAAAGTTTCGCTTAGCGTCTTTTTTATTAGATGAAAGATATTACATTGTATGGAAAATATTATATGAATTACCATGTACCTTAAGGGCGCCGTATTCATTAAATAGTGTTTACCACAAAGACAAATAATTTCAAACATTTAATGACTGAATAATGTAAAGCTTATCAAATAATAGGAATGTTGTGTTATGCCATCTGCGTATTTTCAAAGATGCCTTAGTAAAACGAATACACAAGTACAAAAAACGATCAAACTATCAAGGTTTTAGGTACTGAAATCTACAAAAATACTAACTTTTTTATGTACAACTCCACATGTAAATATTCTTATAACATTTACTTGCTTAGTCCTACATATACAATTGTTTACTTTTATTTATAAGTACGTGAAAATAATTTTGAAAATTTGGGATGTTTTACAAACGCTTTTTTAAAGTTATTATTTTATTTGAGTAAATTTAAATAGTAACAATGAATAAACAGAACATCAAGGATTTCATTTTTGTGCTTACTTTTGTTCTACAAGTTTTACTTTTCAAGATTTCAGTACCTAAAAACGCTAGAAATTTGACTATTTCTCGGTCAGGGATATGGTCACCTTATCTGTAGGTGACGCAAAGCAGACAGTCAGTTGTGCGCATCGGGCTTACGTTGGAATCAAGAACACAAGAAGATGGGTAGCTGGTTTGTTAGAGTTTGCTTAGATGGACTCACGATAGGCAGAAAATTATGTGCGTCGTCGGTTCAGTCGAAATCAAATTCGATTTGCTTTCAACGCAGCCGTTCAGTTGAGCTCACAGCGTACAGTGCTAAATAGACGTTTATTTTTAACGAATTTTAAAATGGCAACCAAGTTTTCACCAGAGAAAGACGAGAAATTAATCTATCTCGTACGACAACATCCCTCATTGTATACCGTCCCTTCCAAACGTCTCTTAGAAAAGATCGATCTTCACTTTTATTTTGACGTCGACAACTAATTAAATTTAAAAGATCTTTTTCATGTTCTTTCTCAATAAGTATTGTCAGCAAAAAAATTTTCAGCCATTGTCATGAAAAAAAATTTTTTTTGCCAAAATAATAATAAATATTTTCGTCTGCACTTATCAGCATACAATCACAAGCACAATCTAACAAAACACCCTCCTTCAAAACCGATAATGTTGAACGCTACAGATTCTGCTAACCGCGTATGTCGTCTGCGACGCACAGTTCTAACAAACTAAAGCTTTAAATGAAGAATAAGATACAATTATTTTATATACTCCGTTAATCTAGCGTCGACCCTGATGATTTGGATTATTGCTATTGCGTAATCTTCAAAAAATCACTACTCTCGAGGACTGGCCACTGCTTGACTCTCTCGATCGTCTGCCTCTTTAAAATGCGAGCAGGACAGGTTCTTTTTGTTGCCTGTAACTTGTAGTACACCGTCTCTAAAGCTATGGTTTGTTAGAGCTGTAAGTGACGCAAAGCAGTCAGTTGGGCGCGTTGGACTTACACTGAAATCTAGAACACAAGAAGATGCGTAGCCGGTTTGTTAGATTCTGCTCAGGTGGACTCACTATAGGCAGAGAATTTTGTACGTCGTCAGTTCAGTCGAAATCAAATTTGATTTGATTTCAACACAGTCGTTCAGTTGAGCTCACAGCGTACAGTGCTAAAAAGCGTTTATTTTTAACGAATTTAAAATGACAACCAAGTTTTCACCAGACGAAGACGAGAACTAATTAAATTGAAACTAAGATCTTTTTGATATTATTCTTTCTTAATAAGTATTGTCACCAAAAAATGTTCACCCATTGTCACGATAAAAATAAATTATGCCACAGTAATAATAAATACTTTCGTCTGCATTTACCAGTATACATTCACAAACACTAAATCTAACAAAACACTCTCCCTTCAAAACCGATAAAGTTGAACGCTATAGATTCTGCTAACAGTGTATGCCGTCTGCAACGCACAGTTCTAACAAACCAAAGCTTTAGGCACTTTACTCTGCGGGTTTCGACTAAGTCTTTTCTCTGTTTCGTTTTTAACACTTCTATACATTGACACTTTTCGTGTCCTTTCACTGTTTTCTATTTTAGCTGGCAACTTTCACTGTTTTTTTGGTTCAGTTGTAATATTTTTGATTAATGTATCGCCTTGGAATGTTCAGTTAAAGATATACAATACAATGACAATATTTTTCTATCAAATTTTCTAGTGAATCCTGGACGTTTTGAACCATTGATGTAGATTCTACGTTTGAATTAGAATAATTTAAAACAATATGGTATTGAATATACAAAGTTTGTTTGGTATGATTGATATACAAGATATATTTCGGTTGCATACTGTAAAAATATCGGTGTGGTGAAAGCAATAAAGGTACGAAGTGAATCTATTGAGTAAATTATTGAGTACATTTTCATTCACTATTGAGCATTTTGATAATTTTACTCATTTATGACAATATTTGAACTGAAACTGAGTACATTTAGTCAAATATTGGAAAATAAACCCCTTAGATAAATTCTGCAGATAAACTCGTATTTAGTGCACTTGTAGCTAAATCGAAATAAATGTCCTTATTATTGAGTGACCCCTCAACATTCCACGATTGTCGTGCGTTGTCTTTGTCTATTCCCATCGTCCCTATGATTAGGTCATCTCGTGACGTGGTATAAGGCGTGTAGTGCTAGACAAGTCTCCGTTAATCCGGTTATTTTGGTGAAAATTATGTTTAAATGTAGTAGCTTCATTACAATAATTAAAAACAATAATATATTGAGTCTCCATTTATATTTGGTTAAATAAAGGAATTATTAAATTGCTACTTATACTTACATACGTATCTGTAACGTACAGTATAGGTTATGGCAATCTATTCGTCCGATCAGCTAACCAATTTCCTTAATTAGGACCTAAAATATTGTCTCTAAAACAGAACAGTGTAGAAACCACTGTAGCAGCTTAGTAGTTTATGACTTTAATACAATTACATTTACATTAAAATTTTAAAAGAAATTTGCACTATAAAAATCGGTGTGATTGAAAGCAATAAAGGTTCGGAGTGAATACATTGAGTACATTTTCAATCAATATTGGGTATTTTGATCATTTTACTCATTTGTGATTATATTTACACTAAAACTGAGTACTTTCACTAAAATATAGGTACCCCTTAAATAAATTCTTCACGTAAACTCGTATTTGATGCACTTGTACCTAAATCAGAGTAAATGTTTTCATTACTGAGTGAGTTTAAATGTATATTAATTTCGAGTAATTTGAATGAAGTCGTGAAGATGGAACCACTTACATTCTTCTTGCTTCATCTTCTTCTTGCTTCTGTAATCTCGACCACAGTTGATAGGGGCCTGTTAGATGCTCCAGAAAAGCGCGATCGCCAGGAGAACAGGCCTTAGCCGTCGGCGGCGGACTTCAGCTGGCGAGTCTCAGCCAGGACAGGAGGAGGCGCCTGTGAAGTGAATTAATTTCAACACTGTATATCCTAATTAATCATTTGTGAGTGATTTATTTTTGCACTCAATATTTAGTTAATTAAAAACCAAGTCTGAGTAAAAAATGACTCAATAATAGTTAAATTTAAATCGTATTAGAGAAAAAGTCAACTCTAAATTGGTTTTATATACTCAGAATAGAGCCAAACGTCGCTCAATTGATAGTTAGCGGCAACTCAGATTTGAGCAGGGATGGGCGTTTACGCGTCAACTTTAATTGTCGACGTCTACGTGTAGAGTTCGCGTAGACTATGTAAACGACGTAGACTATGTAGACAATGTAGACAAAGCGGAGTTTGTGCTCTAATTTCAGTTTAATCTAACCTATATATTATAAAATTATTTTGAAAGGGTACCTTCAGGGTCGGAAAGTCCCCGTGGTTCATCGGCCGTTACGTGAGAGCGAGTTAGAAATCCGTGCGATAGAGAAGGATGGCTATAATGAAGGCGTCTCATAGTCACCGCCCATTTCGCCCTTCCACAAATAAGAAGTGGATCTTAATTTGTGGAAGGGCGAAATGGGCGGTGACTATTAGACGCCTTCATTATAGCCATCTTTCTCTATCGCACGGATTTCTATGACTTTCTTTATTGCTCTCACGTAACGGCCGATGAACCATGGGGACTTTCCGACCCTGTATAATATAAATTAGTAGAAATATTTAATACAAATTTTTTCTATTAATTTCTGTAACTCCTAACACCTTTAGAAAAAATAAAATTAACGTTTTCTAACTAAACTAAAATATCTACACAAAGTTCTTAAAATTTAATCAGATATTCCAAATTGTTGCCGACTTTAAAAATGATAAGATTTTCATTAAAGAATATATGCGACATATCTTTATTTAGAGATTTTATAGAAAAAAAAATGTTAGTCAATCTGAACTGACCTAAAACTATCGAGGAGCATCAAGCGAGACACACTTTTTTTTTCTCGTGAATTCTGGGCAGATATTCATACATTTTTTTTTATAGATGGTTGTGATAGGTAGGTACTTTTCCAAATTCCAAATTTTCAATTTTTCTTTTTTTGCAAGAATCACGAGTTACAGCCTTACGAAATTCTTTTTTTGAGGTACATACCTACCACACCTTTTTCTAGTTTTGAGAGTTTCTTAATTGTTGACATTGTCGACATTGTCTACATTGTCGACTCTTCCAAATTAAGTCTCCATCTAGGTCATTGTCTACGCGTAGACAATTGCATTGTCTACGTCGACATTGTCTACCCGCCCATCCCTGGATTTGAGTAAAACTCACTCATTTCTGATGCAATAGTTTCACTCAGTTGTACTCATACTAATAGAGTGAAAATTTCACTCAATCGGATGTGGAGAGAAATTAATACAATATTGAGTGAAATTGAGTGAAATTTGAGTGAAATTTGTTTACAGTGCAAAGCCACTACAGATATTAAAGAAATGGAAGCACAGGCGGGAGCCTTTGATGATCATTTAATCAACAGTATCAGGCTCTCAACGTCATTTGCTGCTCTATCTCTTTGTCTCAGGAGCAGTCTTCAGCTCCATAAACAACTCTGGTGGTTCGGTTTGAAACATCGGCGATTTTCAGACGGGGGGGACTTAGAATTTGAATTCATACACACATGTATACAGGGTGTTAAAAAAAGAGTGTAAAATATTTAAGGAGGTAATAGTATGAACCAAAGTAAGCAGAAAAGTCTCAATAAACATGGGTCCGCAAAGTAACGGTTGCGGAGATATCGAATGTTTTATATATTTTAGCCCCTATTTTTATTTTGCAAAAACGTTGTGTATTTTCTTATAATAGTTGGTTGATGTTTAGTGAAATAAACAGTACGTATTTGACAGTTGTTCTCAGTGCACAAGTTTTCTTTCGCTATGGCTGGTTACTCTAACGCAGAATTAACAGACATGCATTTCATGTATGGTCGTGCTAATGGGAACGCCACCAAAGCACGACGTCTTTATGTTGACGCTTATCCAAATCGCCAGATTCCTTCACAACGTATGTTTGGAAGAATTCACCAAAGATTACGTGATACCAGTTCCTTGAGTAAACAGTGCCATTTATCCGGAAGACCAAGGTCGGTATCCACTCCTAGAGCTGAAGAAGAAATTCTAGCACTGGTAGAGCAGAATCCAGGTACGAGTGTGCGGAGAATATCAACCGAGGTAGGAATTAGTGGTCCTCTTGTTTGGAGAATTCTTCACGAGCAACTACTTTATCCATACCATGTGCAACGAGTACAGGCCTTAAATCCAATAAATGATCATCAAGCACGTTTGGTTTTTTGTCGCTGGTTTCTACGTCATGATGCCGAAGACCCTCGTTTTCTTGCAAACATTCTTTTTACTGATGAGGCCGGGTTCACAAGAAATGGAGTGTTTAATTTTCACAATACGCATATTTGGGCCGACGAAAATCCTCATGCTCTAATAGAATCTGGACATCAGGCACGTTTTTCAATAAACATTTGGATAGGTATTGTAGGTGACAGGTTTCTAGGTCCTGTTGTTTTACCAAACCGATTAACAGGCGCTGCTTACCTCAACTTTCTGCAGAACACACTGTATGAGTTTTTGAAAGACATTCCTTTGAATCAGAGGCAACAAATGTGGTTCCAGCATGATGGTGCTCCAGCTCATTTTTCCATGGCCGTTAGAGAGCATTTACACCAAACTTTTCCACATAGATGGGAAGGGCCGGACCTGTTTTATGGCCTCCAAGATCGCCTAATCTGAGCCCTCTAGATTTCTTTGTTTGGGGATATTTGAAGATATTAGTGTATGGTACTTCTGTAAATAGCCTGGAAGAGCTGCAGCTACGGATTAATCAAAAGTGTCAAGAAATCCAAACCAAGGAGCGTGTTTTCGAAAGAGTTCGAATATCGTTGAGACGAAGATGTCGTGCCTGCTTGGAAATGGATGGAGAGCACTTTGAACATCTTCTGTAACTTTGTTTTTTGTTTGTTAAAGTTTATTAAGACTTTTCTGCTTATTTTGGTTCATACTATTACCTCCTGAAATATTTTACACTCTTTTTTTAACACCCTGTATACATAAAAGTCATACAAGAAACAATTTCAAATTCGGTTTACGTGTATCTCTTGTACTTGCAATTTAATTACAAAATAGACCAAATTTTAGGGCATTTTAGTCAAGTGCAGTGCACTTGGGATATTATAAATTTGCTTGAGCAGAATTTGATAAAAATATTCAATTTATGCTTTTTTCTAGGTATCACTAATAGAGTAGTTGAGTTAAAAACTTACAGAGTTTTATTTTCGAAGACTGATTCAATCTATCATTCTTTTTTATGTAAACTATATGAATGAATTTATTTTAAACCAGGCGAAACATATCAGGATTATATTTGCAAAATGAATCGAATTTGATGAGAAACAGCACATTTATAGAATTCAGTCAATTAAATTGTTGTCTCGATGGAAACTAAATTACAAATTAGTTTGTCCATTTGACCGATTCTCTGTCTGCACAAATAATGAAACCACCTATGCTAGCTCACCACCAATAGGACGTATTGTATATTCTGACATAATTTGATCACATTTCGGTAGAGTCAAATAGTTGACTTCATCTGTTTCCGGGTCGGAAAGAACGGTATCAGCACGAAACGTCAAAGATGGCTGTGTGATAGCCCGTGCCATATGGCGTTCTTTTGTTTTATTGCGCCAGTCGCTGCGATCTCTTTTTAAACGTATGCGTTTTCACGTGATGAATATTCCAAATTAGGGGGTTGAAGGACAGATGTTTAAATACGGTTAAATATACACCTGACTTTTGACCCAACCGAAATGATTTTTACGCGATTTGGCGTCATAACTATGAAATATGATTGCTTTTGTAGTACCATTCGGGAAAATTAATTATAGTGTGCGTACACGATAACAACTGTTACTTCTGAAAGTAATTATTACTAAAAGTTGGAAAACCAATTCAGTATAGATTGGACAGAAAATGCACTCTGAAAACTTATTCTGAAATGCGTTTAATGATTAAATTAGAAAATTACAAGTAGATATATGAAAATGTTAGATACTTTGAACAAGAAAGAAATAAGGAAAAGATCACATATTGGAAAAAAACCTAAATTATTTTGATATTTCTGAGGCCTTCTAGCTGGTACTTTGGATTAATTTAACTAGATTGTCTTATTTTCATCTCAAGAATCTCTACTTTTTAAAAACATTGAGCAAATTTTACCTAAATCGCATTCAATACAATTCAGTAAAATTGTCACTCTCTTAAAACGACTACAATAACAGTTTTATTTGTGGAACTATTTAGACAGAATTGACTAATTTTACTCAAATCAAATTTTCTAATACTCTCTACTCTGGGTGACTTTATTGCTATTATCTTGAGCATATAAAAACAAGTGTCAATTACAGTGGAATTAATTAGAAGTCATATACTTATCTATTTCATGTTTTACTAATTCATCTGACATCGTAGTTAATTAGTAATTAGTAATAATAACCACAAAAAAAGTTCTATGCCAGAGACGGATTCAGATTCAGCATCAAAAAATACACAAAGTCTATGTAAACTTTTTTTGTGGGGCTGTGTAATTGATTGTAGTTAATTGATAGAATTTGGTGAAATAATTTGTTTGTGGGTTATAACAAATGCAACTAAATTATGTGTTTAAAGTTTTACACATATTCAAAAATATTTATTGTAAGAGTTATATCTCAACATACTTACTTTAAAGAGTTAAATAAAGTCAATAACAGAAAAAAGCTCGAATTGAAAAAAAATAGTGGATTTAACTTCACTCAATTTTCATCAAAGATAACCCTAATATAGATCTCCTGCAATTTTGAACTTGTCTCCACAATAGGTGACTTCCCAATGGAATATGAACTGAGTGGGGAGGATAGACAATGTCGCAAATTGACCAATACCTCCCGAATAAGGAAAACATTCACTCAGTTTTAGGTATAAGTAGGTGTTTTTTTTAATAGAATATTTATAATGGTTATATTAAAGTATTTCAATCAGTTCAAATTTAGTTCATCTATTCTTATAAATCATTAAAATTGTTAATATTCTCATTATAGGTATCTCAGTATACTGAGGGAAATATCGTTTAGCCATAAGTAGAAATTGATTATAAAATACCTGATTTAAATAGGCTCCTGGAAGGTAATGGTAAAAAAATATGTTGATAAAGGAGCCCTTTAGGACCCCAAACTTTTTATATATTGTTGCAAGGACATCTTCTTCCTACGGTAGCTACAACACAAGTTTTACCCTAGAAAAGGTTTTTATTGCGAAATTTCACTAAATTTTACTCAATAATGTATCCATTTCTGTCCACACCCGATTAAGTGAAATTTTCAGTCTATTAGTATGAGTACAACAGAAACTATTGCATCAGAAATTAGTGAGTTTTACTCAAAATCCGAGTTACTGTTAACTATCAATTGAGAAACTTTCGACTATACTCTGAGTATCTGAAACCAATATAGAGTTGAATTTGTCTCTAATATTATTTAAATTTAACTATTATTGAGTTATTTTTTACTCAGACTTGGTTTATATTCTCTTTAAATTTTAATATGAATATCATTGTATTTAAGTCATAAACTAATAAGCTGCTATAGTGGTTTCTACACAAATCTGTTTTAGAGACAATATTTTAGGTCTCGATTAAATGAATTGGTGAACTGATCGGACGAATAGATTGCCATAAACTATATTGTACGTTTGAAATACGTAATTATAGATAACAATTTAACCATCCATTTATTTAACCCAATATTAATCGAGACAATATATTGTCTTTAATTATTGTAATTAAATCACTGCATTTAAATATTATTTTCACTAGAATGACCAGATAAATCAATATTTGACCAACTCCAAAGCACACCATCCGCTTTACTGCCATGCGATTTAACATCATTTGACTTTTTTCGTCTAAGCCGACAAGCCCACGACCAGCCACGCCTTGAAAGAAAAAATTGAGCGCCATATTAACGAAATTCAGTCGCATTTATGCAAAACGGTCATGGAATATTTCGACAAAAATGTGCAAGCATGTGACAGCAAAGCTGTAGAGGCCATTCACCGGATATGCTATTTCATACACAACCCTCCGCTGAATACTTTATAAAATTATAGAAAATTCACAATTTTTAATTGAAAACCTGTGTTTTCCATCAAAATTATTTCCTTCGTGAATTTTGGGACCTCCTTTAGTAAACTATGAATTTAAAGTAGTAAATAATTTAAAGTAGTAAAAAATAATTTCTATTATAATACGGATTACCTTACACTGAGAGACTTTCTTTGCTACTGTTGCCTTCTAACCACAAGAAAAACTGCTTTGCTGAAAGGAACTCATTTGCAATAAGTAGACAGTTTTGCTATAATCTCTTTGCTACGTCAAACAAGTCGACTCATTAACCCTAAACGAGTCAACTCATTAACCCCAGGTGACTCCTCATTAATCCCAAGCGAGTCAACTCATTAACCCCAAGCCAGTCAACTCATTAACCCTAAGCAAGTAAACTCATAGAGTCAACTCATTAATTCCAAGTGAATCAACTCCGTATTTATTATTTATCGGTGTTATTGACTCTCTTCACTATTCGTGCACCATGCAATGCAACTAATAATGTTGTACATATCTTCAAACAAGCATAAATAGTCTTGAAATCCCCATTCAAGAAGTAAGAGTTCGTATTCAGCCTGCATTGTGTGCATGTAATCACGCATGCATATAAGTACTATTGCATACATATATACGCAAAATACCCTAATTGAAAACATTCTGGCGGTTGTTAGACTACTGAAAACTGACTCAACATTCGATCACAAAACATCTCTTTATTATAAAGGACCCAAGGACTAACGATTGACGAACGTATATCATGTGCTACGTGTTACAGCAAAATGGCGAAACTTCTAATTTCTCTATGGGCGAAACCATGGTCTGCATAAGGCCCGCGTAATCGCGCATGCGCACTGAGCCGAATTCCGGTTTATTCTGGAAATTATTAAGTGAGCCCTAATTTGCTACAAATAAGGACTGACTAACCCCAATTGGATGGATTGTGGTAGTAGACACGTTTTAGCAAAATGTACTTACTTGTGGCAGCATAAATTTTTTTCTGTGCCAGCAAAAATTTTACCTACTGTAGCTAAAATATCTTATTGTTAGCAAGCCCCTCTCTTACAATTATAGTCTGTTTAGAAATGAAAGAGAGTAGTAAAAGCTTGTTATGAATGCAAATCGTAAATAAATGTAGTACTGGTGCTTATATTCCATATTTTTATATTATGTATTTTCGGTGTAGATGAGGTGTACTTTTAAAAAAACTTTGTGTGACCGGGTTGAACTAAATTGTAGCAGGTAGCTAAAATTTAATCCCCGACAATCCGTCTTTGTCTATGCCGCTTCAATTTCTCGGTCCATTTCTCTTATAAGTAAACAATATAAAAACAGCATTTCAAAACATGAGGCTACTTTAAGCATCATAACCGGGTTAAGAGGGTTTTTAGTAATTCAAATAAAATTATTCAATATTATTATCAAAATATTTATTTAAATTTAATGAATAGACTTTTATTCCACACAAAAATATATGTATTTTGAAAATTCAAATTATGGTGAGTAAATGTAGTGTTGTATAAATGTACAATAAAGAAAATAAAAAAGTAGGTATATTAAAATTCATCCTCTGAATATTCTGATGAATTATCTTCGTCTCCTAGATTGATAACGATAGGTTCCACAGTAACGTCAATTAAATTATCGAGTTCCCACATTTTCTCCTCTTCTTTTTGTACATGATGTATACATCTTTGCCAGTTATCTGCAGTTACTCGTTCCAAGGAATTTTTTAACAAAATTTTCACGTCACTTAATTTAAACGTCGTATTATTTCGCGCTACATCTCCTTTTACCTGCGCCCAGACTAATTCGATTGGGTTAAGTTCACAGTGATAAGGTGGTAACCGTAGTACCGTTATTTGGCGATTTGTTGCCATTTCATCGATAACATATTTTTTCTGATCTTTATTAAGATTGACAAGTGTCAAAAGTTCCTTTTTCACCATATTTGTTTCAAAAGAAATGTTTTTTCCGGATAACCATTGAATTATATCGGCTTTCCTCCAAGCAGTCGTAGGCGTCCGCTCGGTCTGCCGTGAATGGTAACTGGCATTATCCATGACAATTACAGACCCCGGAGGAATAAGATCCAACATCTGTGTAAAATACTCTTCGAAAACATCTGCGTTCATGTCTTCGTGATAGTCACCTGTATTTTTAGATTCAAATAAAAGTAAACCGCCATCTACAAAACCACTGGCACTACCTATATGTGTCACTATTAATCTTCGCCCTTTACCTGAAGGTGCCTTGAACCCTGTTGAAAGTCCATCCAAAAATGCTTGTCGAAAACTTTTTACATTTTTATCTTGCCATACTTTTGTTACAGTATATCCCTCGTTGACCCAAGTTTCGTCTAGATAATAAATATTCCTCCCTTCGTCACGGAATTTTCTAATTGATCTTAAGTAGGATCTTCGCCAACAAATAATTTCATCTTTATCGATAAGAACTGACTTCCTGTTCTGCTTTTCCCAGCAAAAATTCAACTCTCGTAAGACGGCCCATAATTTGCTTCTACTGATTTTTGGCAAATCGTTGTCCTCTGAAAGTTCACTTAAAATTTTGTTTAGCGTTGGTATTTCTTTTTTAAAATAAAATGAGTGTACTTTTCTGCGAATGACATTTTTGAAGAAATCATCTATAACGACTTTTGACCTCCCTGTAGATGATTTTGGGGGATTTACAGTATCTTGTTCATTTTTTGTTTCCTTTAAAAGTCTGTAGATAGTCGATTTTCCAATTCCTGTCATTTTTGTTAGCATTAGTGTTACCCGATAATTACCTGAAACGAAATATTACCACGCCCATGGCCGGTTCTTATCTCGGGGTTTTATTACTCTCTTTCATTTCCAAACAGACTATAGTGGGTTTATTTCAGTGTAGCAAATTTTTTTTATCGATCGATTTCCCTCAGTGTATTTTTAATGTGTTCACATTGCAGTATTGTGTGGAAGTTCCACGATCACAAAATAGTTCGACAACTTGTATTTCTTCTATTTTTTTAATTTTTTTTATTTTGAGACAATGTGTAAAGTCGTATACTCGTATTTATATTAAATTTGCGATGCACGTGCTTCGACGCATTTACAGCCATTAATTAAAAAAAAACGTAATAAACAACTTCCCGCCTTACGCCACAAATGCAGTGACAGAGCCCTTAATGGCAAAATCACTTATCAATCAAAATCAGTAGAACCCTCGGGAAGCGGATGGCCCCCACCGCCGGCCAATTTCACGACAATATCATGTGTCCTTATCTAGTCCACTAAAACACCCCCTAATACATGACATAAACGGGGTTAACGAAATCCTTTCATTCATGCGTTTGACGTTTCCACCCCCCTTTCTCTGTCTTCGTGTCGGCGGCCGTGGGGGTGCGAAAGAGAGGGCTAGACTCAACTCTGACCCGCCAATAAGGGGACAGGTGAAGGTGCAATATGTTGTGGTGACTTTGATATTTAGTTTATATTTGTATTTTAAAACCTGTGGATCACTTTGTACCCTCTTTGTTGGCGGTGGAGGTGGTGGTTTTGAAAAAAAGTGAGTGACTATACTTGAAAAAGCAGGTTTGTGAACGTCTAATATAAAGTCAGGTAATTTCTTGTCGGAAAAAGTGCTCATCTAAGTCCATTTTTATATTTATTTAGTTGCGCTTTTTTTAATGATTTTATATACAGGGCGTCCGTAAGTTAATGGGTTATACTTCAAGGGTAACTTGATGATTTAGATCAAGTTACATTAGTAAGATTTTGTATCTTTAAAAAGAAATCGTTTAAAATATTTAAAAAAAAATTTAGGGACATTTCATGAAATTTGACAAGTTTTTATGGTAATTGAATATGAAATATAAAGTTTGCTAAAAACACCTTTGAATCGCTTGTTTCTTTGTCATATTTATTTCGTTGGTAGAGGTTTTGAGAAAATGTAGATATTGATCTACAGAAATTGCCTTAACGATTGAAATAATGTTTTTTTTTTCTAATATTCAACTTTTCGACGTATCAAGGCAAATTGATTTCAATCGGTTTATTTTCACTCAAGTAAGCTAAGTACCACTGAAGTATTTCCTGTTCATTCTGGACACCCTTTATATAAAGTAGAGATGGAGAAGTTTCAGTCCCTTCATCTTCTGATTCGTATACTTTATCTCACAATTTACAGTTTTTTTTTGTTTTTCTTTTTTCATAGTGGTTGATTTTTTAATTACTCCGTTCTATTTATGTATCAATCAAATCAATGTAAAGATATTAATAACAAATTAATTTTTATTTAAGCCGAAATCATAGAGAAGAAACATTCTACAAATTTGTTGAATCTACCGAATATCGAAACAAAACCCAATTTCGGTTTTAATCTACAGGGTGTTTCATAATGTGCAAATATTTTAAGGTTAAATTTAGAAATTTGAAATTTGGTACACGTTAACAACTACTATAGTTGAATGGTACTTTTTTGCACGATCAAGCTTTTTTAGTTCACTTACCATGTTTGTTTCTACGACAGTAGGATGCGCTTACTGGTTGCTAAGGCTAACAAAACGGTAAGTAATTCACTTACCGTTTTAGAACGGTAAGTGAATAACTGTCAAAATAGACATTTTCAACATCGCATTGATTTGGAATGAGTTTTCTAGAATTCAGTTTAAAATGTGGGTAATTGATATAAAATAAAGATGTATTTTAAATCTATTTATTAATGTTGAAATTAAATGTACAGTTTGTACAATTGCTTACAGAAATTGGAGCAGTACATGTTTTTTCAATTTCTATTCTATTCTAGAACTGTCAATTTCGTCAATTAAGGAAGCCGTGACAACAATAAACATCAGTAGATTTTAAAAAACCTGCTTCGCAAATTTATTCAGAAACGTAATTTTTGACGTTACATAAAAAATTAAATACGTATATATAATTTCGTTTTCATTTATTGCGATCGTGCAAAAAATAGTATAAGCATCACGAACGTTAAGAGTTATACCGTTCTCAGACAAAATTGGAGGCTTCGCTTCGCTCAGCCTCCAAACATTGTCTTCGAACGGTAAATTACCCTTACCGTTCTTAATGCTTAATATACCATTTGGTAGTCTTTTTTTTCTGGTTTATGTCTTTGAATGAAAGAAATAATTAGCACCCCTTGGTTTTATTTCTCTCACAACTTTTTTCTACGTTAGCCAATTCCAACAAGAAAAATATCTTTTAATATTACATTTCATTTAGAAACCTTTTTTACACTTCCCATTTTTTCGTATACTAATTGGTTTACGAGCAAAAAAATAAATTATATTTCCTTGCCGAATAGGTACACATAATTGGTACAACCGTTATCAAAAACGATTGTCATTTTTGACACGCTTTTTGCAAAAATTCTTTCTTATTAATAGGAAAAGCTAAGCAAATATGATAATATGGGGGCTCAAATCGAAAAAATGTATTGGAAGTACCATACCCCCCTCGCTGTAACACCTCCTTAAAACATTTGCACATGTCTATGAAACAAACCTGTACACTGCATCTTGTTGGTATATCGTCTTTGTGTGAATATTATAGAAGAATTTAAATATTTACATTTTTTATTCCTTCAATGACTACTGTTGTATGTTAGAAAGTATGAGATCTATCTCGGATGTTATTTTTTTATTAACATCAGTGTAATTTGTTGATTAAGAAACTTAATACTCAAGATAAGTTTCTTAATTTCTGAAACGGAATAGTTTAGAGAAGTATAGAAAAATTCATGTGTAGTTCACTAAAAAGTTATAAAAAAAAGTATGTATTAAACATTTATAGCTTAAGATATTAAATACTCTTATACTATGTTAATTATAAATATTCGAAAGATAAGTTAAATCATAAAATGGTCTAAAATGGTCCTTCAAAGACTCTAATTTTAATTATAGTACCCAAATATGTTATTGAGATTGGATTGTTTCCTATTTTTGACATAATGTTTACTTCTCCAGAACAACATATTATTTATTATCTATTTCTTAAGCCCGATATCTACATAATTTTTAATTTGAAAAATAATAACAATAATAATAG
>NW_019416222.1:522897-537063 GCF_000390285.2 Anoplophora glabripennis | reverse complement strand
AAGTTCCACATTAGATATATATATATATATATCGATCCATTCACAAAAGCAACAGAAAATGGCATTGAAAATATACCAAAAATGAAAACATTTAGTTATAACCTGCTCTTCCATAAGAGGTTTAAAGCAAATCCCTGTGGCACACCACTATTAATTACTTATTGATGATAGCATTTGATTTAATTGAAAGGTGATTCGAATACAATTCATCATTTAAAATTTAAATATTTACTAAATAAAACTAAAAAAAATATTGTAGAGTCAACTGCAATATCGGAATATGTAAGAATTAATAAAATAAAACCAGTAATCGCAATAATCCTGAAAAATATATCCGAAAACATATGAAAAAATGTATAGAGTATTCTGTTTACAAAACTAAAGTGGATTTATTTTGCCTGAATTTTTACGAAATTCTGGCACTTCACTTCACTGGAAAATTCACGGGATTTTTGTATTTAATATTTGGTATGTTAAAAAATAATGTAGAAATATAAGAAAACATCTGAGAAAATGTGTAGTTGCTGCGTTAGTAATCACGAAAATGTTTCTCTTTTCAGCATCGCAGCATAGCGGAACACTTGACGACCGCGAAGAAGACGAAGAAGACGAGTCCGAAATCCGGTGTTGCGTGTGCGATCAAGCCTACACCGACGTAGATAAGTAAGTACACGCTTGAAACGTCCGTCAGGATTATGCTTCTCCTATAGGACAAATAAATAATTCACTGCGTCATGATAAACTTCCACACAACGGTTAATTAGTTATTACAGGGCTTATCGGGTAAATATATCTCTGAAACGTTTTTTGCCCCCATTACCGCGGGATTCGTGACGATTGCTTCAGTTCTGTCGCATTTATTATTTACGGAGATAAATACAGTGGAATTAATGCAGGATTAACAACAACGCTTCATGATGTTTGCATTTTACGGGGAATTATTTTTTATTTGTCTTTGGTGGGTGACTCCGTTTATATGCTTGGTACTGTAATGGGGGTTTACGGTTACGATATTGTCATTAGCAAAATAAATAAAGTTTTATCTAGTTCTTAGCCCTGGTGTCTCATTAATTTCTATTAACATTGCCAAGTTTTGCTAAATATGGCACAAATATTATTACAGATACTATGTAATTATTCTCCGTGTTGCCACCTGCGAAAATTTTTGAAAAACGATGAAATCCTTGCAGCAAAAGATCGGTCAAGAGTTATTATTAATAATCTATCTATCTAAAGAAATTATCGCAATGAAAAAGCAGACAAATAAAAGATACCCATCACTATATCACGCATTTCAATTATAGTTCCGCTTCGAAAAATTAATCTTTTTTGGTTGTCAAACCATTTCTTTTTTAAATAAAATTTAGTTGATTAGCTGTTTCCATAACTAGAGGTATCATATCGTGACTGTTCTACTATTACTTGCTTATTTTAATGTTTCTGGCCAACAAGTTCCAAATTTCCAGAGTAATTTGACACACGCCTTTCACCGTTTATAAATATGGTATCTTTTAAATTTATTTTAACGGCATTATTTTCTTTCTCCAAAATGTTGGTTAAACTTCATATCGTTTTCGTAAGGTGCTCCCAAATTTTTGATCTTTCGAATTCTCGCTTTCGTCTTCTCCTCAATTGGTCTAATTTGTAGGACGAGAGTTTTCTCCAATATGATGCCGATTACTTTCAAAAGCATGCTATAAATGTATGTTTCAAAGATAAATTTATTACCTATTTTCTTCAGTTATTCATTTTTTGTTAATACAAGAAAATATATTAAAAAAAATTGCATTTATAAGAATATCTTGTGAATGCAATAAATATTGTGTTGAAGAAACCTTTGGACCTATGAATATTAAGATAGACGAACACAAGGATTACATAATAAAGCTAGAATTTGTGAGATTAAAATAAAAAATTGCGAACATGCTTTAAAAATTAAAAGGAAAATAATAGGGTTAAAAGAAATAGCATTTAAGTCGACAAATCTAACCATTTGACAGTAAATCGAATCAAAATTATAATTTTTAAGAGAAACTACTAAATAATTATTAAATAACACACAACATTAACAAATACTAAAAAACGGTTTTTATTTTCTTCAATACATTTCTTAAGGCTATCTCCCTAATGGTTTGGTATTCCCGTATTATTGTTACAAGGGAATATTCAATGTCATCGATTGGTTTTAAAAGGTCCTAGAGGAAGAAATCCATAGGATTTAAATCTAGGGATCGAGATGTCTACATCAAGGGTCCGTTTTCATCCATAGATAAGCAAATATTCAGATGTTCGCGAACAACTACACACACAAGTATGGCGATGCGCTGTTTTTAAACATCCACATATTTATTGCCATGTTCCGAGGAACATCTTCTCGACAAAGAGGAAGTTGATTTTGAGAAAATGTAATATATACTTATCTTGCCAGTTACTGAACCATGAGAGACAATAATTTCCTATTATCTCAACCCATTAATAGAAAACCTAAACTGATGCTTCGTCTCAATAGTAGTGTGTGGATTTTCATAATATGTATGCGTATTATGTAAATTTGTAATTCCTTCACGAATAATTCCTGCTTCATCAGTAAACAATATGAGGTAAATCATTTGGTTGCTGTGCTGACATTTTTCTAAGATGTATATTTTTCCAATCGCCTTGATCGATCAGCTTCGTAAAGAGACTGCACTTTTTGGACATAAAATGAAACGAATGGCTCCTCGCGAAGTATTCACTGAGCAGTAGCATGTCCCAATATCAATTTTTGTAGAACTTGTGCCTGGATTTTCTTCAATTATGTTAAGAAATCTTTCTTCCTGCTTCACAATCCTAATATTTCTGGGTCTTCCTCTATTTCCGTTAGCAGTTTTGGAAGTTCCACATTAGCCAAGTCTACTGTGAACGTGGATAAATAATGTTTTAGAATTAGAAATAGATAAGGTGATAAAAAAGTGTCTTTATGATTTTTCAATCGTACCAGTATTTTACGAGGTATCAAATATCCAAAAATAATAAAAATATTTAGATTTATAAATTTCAATTTTCAATCATTAGATAAACAATTATGACTAACAAGTTACAACAAATTATAACAAGTTACAACAAGTTACAACAGATTACAAGTTACAACAAGTTACAACAATTGTTCAAAATTTCCACCGTCTGCTGTTAAGCATGCTTCAGCACTTTGTGCTGGAGTTGCGTATCATATCTGGTGTTATTTGCTGTATTGATTGAAATAGGCGGTTCTGCAGTTCATTCAATTTTCCACTGGTGTTCTATATACCAACGTCTTTACGAAGCCACAAAAGAAAAAATCACATGGCGTTAGGTCTGAAGAACGAGGTGGCCAAACAAATGGACCGCCTCTGCCAAGCTAATGTCCAGGGAAAGTATTATTTAGGTAACCACAACGTGCTGAAGCATGTTTAGCAGCAGACAGTGGAAATTTTGAACAATTCACTTGTCATAATTGTTTATCAAATGATTAAAAATTGAAAAGTTTTATTATTTTTGGATATTTAAAACTGCCATATCTCGAAAAACATCGGTCTGACTGAAAAATGATAGAGACATTTTTTGTGACTTTATCCCATGATCCCACAGACCGTGTCCGCGAACTTCGTAACTGTTTGGATAACTACCCATATAATCTCGTCGAACCAACACAGCATATTACGATATTCCATAGCTGAGAAATTTAGGCATTTTTTAATTAAAAATGTATTGATAAAATTTATTACGAATAGTGTTGTATTCAAAATTGAGTTAATAGGAAAAATGTTTGATTTGACGTTAATTAAAGCATAATAATAATATTTAGGTTCGATTTACTGCCAAATGGTTAATTTAGTGAGCAATAGTCAGTAAGACAAAAAGTTATGGCAAAAATTTATTTTCGGCTGTAGATAAATTGCCCTCTAGTGGCACCTAATAAAAGTTCATCAGATTAACAAATATGTGACTGGTAACAATTAAATTAAACAAGAAATAATAATAAAAAACAGAACTTTGATGAGCTGTAACTGAAAAGCAATTAACTAACATTTCGAAAAAAAAATTTTTTACGAACTGCTATTACTTAAATATCCTGTGATATTTAAAATTTTTACAAACACTCAAAATAATAATGGTTGATACTTGTTGGGAACAGTTATTTTCTTCCAAACAAAAACAAAAAAATTTCTTAAAAATGATGCATTTTCGTATAAAAAATTTTAGAAATAAAAATGTCTGGGGATTTTAAATATACTCGTAGGTACCAATTTTTTTAAATTTTATTCGGTTGTGCGTCAATTATTAAAATGAAAAATAACCCGTAATTTCACTTGCAAGTCGCTCTGACTTTTTCAGTTCAACTAAAACTGTACCTGATACAAACACAACTTTATGGATATATGAAAACCACGTTTAATTTTTTTTAGCTTCTAATATTTTCAAAGAAATACGCAGTTTTTAAATTGTCTGAATACTGGATGTGAAGTAATAGCAAAGCCGAGGTTGGTATATTGTTTTGAAGGAATATGAGGTCTGAACGAGCCATTTTTTACAACCCATTACTGCGTATAAAAAATGTAGGCCATTAGGTGTCGTGCCGGCGGCGGTAATCGCGCAACTTGGTGGGAATTACTTCACCTGATGCACTAATAGAAAAATACTGGCGGATGTGCGCGTGAAACACATGCATAATTTATTAATTAACATCCCATCACCGTGGATGATCGATCGATCAATCAATGTTCGGCTGGCTCGCCTTCCGGTAATAGTTTTTAAATGGGTGAAAAGTTTCAGCGCTGTCATTAGGGCGATTGAAGAGTCTCCTCGCGTGCCACGGTATGATAAAGGGTGCCGGGCAATCCAAATAATAATAATAAATTCCGAAATGGAATTACTTTCACGGTAAAGTTTAATAAAACCGGCGCGGATGTTATTAGATTTCGATATTTATGATTTAATTGCGATTTCGTTCGCAAGCACACTCCCGATGGAATTGTGTTTCTAAATTGCCACTTTCAAAGGAATCGTATCTAAATTATTTTTACAGCTTACGTACCACGAAACCCACATTGCACTTTAAATTTGCACCGTGAGTTATTTTCGATACAAACATTGCTAATATCTAGAGTGGCGCAGTGTTCAAGTAACTGGTATTCATTAATATAAAATGAGAATAAAAATATTTATCCAAAATACTAATAAATTTTATATCATGAATACTTTTTGCAGTTACACGAATATTGAGTCATGTTAGGTGAGATGTACAGTGCTACATCTATACAGAGTGTGGCGTCTATAATCTATAAAACTTAAACTACAGCTTCCTGACGACATTTGTAAAACTCTTAACGAAAATGTTCTATCTTCGCGTTTTTTTTTTGTAAATTAAAGTTCATTTATTCAACGAAAATGAAGGTCGACCCAGTGTTATTTATTAAAAACATTGGAAATGTTTTTATGCGATCCGAGATGCAACCTTATAATTTAAGTCGGTATAATCTAATACTAGTAATACTAAAAGTTTTGGTTACATTGTCAAAAAATTTGTGCAGTCAACTGATTTTGTATTTGTATTGAATTCATTATTCATTTAATTATTTAAAATTAAGCATCGTCCATCGACCCATCAGTGTTAAAAAGCGAAAGATTCAGACAAAAGTTTTCATTTTATTATTCCACGATATTCTTATTTCTTACTTTGTTTAATTTTTTAGTTTGTGCACAAACTAGTTTTACAATGAACCGAGAAAACAATGCATTTACTATTTCCGAATGTGTCGATATGGTGTTGGTGTATGGTACCGCCGGAGAAGATGCGCTTGCGGCGACTAGGTTGTACCAGGAACGATGGCCACAACGTCCCCCCCATGTGCAAATACAATCCTACAGTGCGTTCAGCGGCTGCGATACGGGTGTTATTCCTCGAGGAGAAGGACGTGGTAAGCAAGTGAACTTTAATGTTGAAGATGCAGTGTTGGAAAATCTTGACGAAGACCCCACAATTAGTACTCGACGACACGCACAGCAAATAGGAACCTCATCTCGTAGCGTACATCGCATCTTAAGGCGCCAGCTGTTGCACCCCTATCATCTGCAACCAGTTCAACAGATCTTATCCCCGGATTGTAATCAACGAATGCGTTTTTGCATATGGTTTTTACGGCAATGTGCCAATCAAGTAGACTTTCCTGCTTATGTTTGTGTAACAGATGAGGCGACATTTACCCGTGATGAAGTGAATTTCCATAATTTGCACATATGGGCAGATGAACATCCTCACGTGATTAGGGAAACTTCTTTTCAATATAGGTTGTCGATAAATGTTTGGGCTGGCATAATAGGCGATGTACTTGTGGGTCCCTATTTCTTTAAAGGATGACTACATTTTGGAGAACCGGTTGCCTGAATTATTGAACGATGTGGCATTACAAGTTCGGGCACGCATGTTTTATCTTCAAGATGGGGCTCCTCCACACAGTACTCGAGAAGTAACGACACTTTTGAATGAAATGTTTCCTCAGCGATCGATTGCTTTGGTCCTGTGTCTTGACCACGTCGGTCACCCGATCTAACTCCAATGGACTTTTATATTTGGAGTCACTTGAAGTCATTGTATTACAATATTCCAATTTGTACGGTGGAATAATTGCGAAACCGTATACTTGAAGCTGCTGACACAATTAGGGGAATTTCGAAAAATATTCGCCAAAATTGGGTGCGTTGGTGCCATGCCTGTATCCACGCTAATGGGGATCAATTTCAACATTTTCTCTAGAAATGGTACCTAAGTTTTATTTCATTTTGTTCCATATTTTAATGGAGTTTGTTTAGTGCAGGCAGTTGGCAACTACATATGCTTACGGATGTGGTTTTGTTTACGAACTCTTGCAGTAACAACAATGCATTTAAGATAGTAATTACTATTAATTATTATAATAAGAAAATATCAGTTTTTATTAATATCTATTTTTCTTAGTTTGTACTTTTGCATTGAAGAATTCCCCAAAAATTGAGTATCTAAGTATCTTTCCATTTTTCAACGACGATTTGTTTACGCGGCTCAGCGTACAGCACACGGACAGAACCGTTCCAGGGAAAATATTTTTATTCATAATTGAACTTTAATTTACGAAAAAGAAACACAAAAATAGAACTTTTTCGTATAAGACTTTTCTATTACAAATATCGTTAGGAAGCTGTAGTTTAATATTTATAGATCATACACGCCACACCCTGTATAAGTATATAGCAGGTTGCTCGCTGTCAGTTTGATTGCACTAAAGGCCTAGACATAAAGTAGTCGCGACCAAACATAGATGCAGCACTTTCTGAGTTATTAGTCCGCAGATTAATAATTGTTTGCTTCCTATAGCTTCAGTTAAAAATTCGGTAGTCGTAATTTACTGGCAATGAGTACAAACATTTGCTTAGCTAAGTAGTGTTAAAATATATACATTTTAGGTAACTTAGATAAAATATGTAACAACAAAATTTTCTTTGCTACGTTTCTGTAGAAGGGTCCTGTTAATTATTTTTTACTGATATATTTTTAATAATGTAATATAGGTAAGAAAAAATTTCAGAAACAACCTTAAAAATCCATATTTTTATATTTTTAAATAAATCTGGCAACACCGCATAATTTTTCAAAACTGTTATAGAATAGCCTCAAATTTTTGTAAAAGCGTATCATCAACGTCATGGCGTTGAGTGAAAAAAATTATAGTAATGGCCACGTGTTTATGAAGTAGAGCCCCATTAGTAGTTTATGAATCTCCATGACGATGATGATAAAATATTCATTTGTTTCAAACTGCTTGTCATTTTGAACTATTGTTAATCAGAGTTAATTGTTAACAGTTAGAGTGACACTTGTTTTAAAATCGTTATTCCAATGAAGAAACATATTATTGTTGCTGTTGTTATTATTATCTCTTTCGTAGTTTTTAGCATGTAGCTTTTCCAAACTTCCAAACATTCTCAAATTTGTAATAAATAATAAACAATATTTTTCATTTGGGGGTTGTCTTTTGTGATAATGTCCAATATAACTGTTTAAAGGCTTTTCTATTACATATTTTTAATAAAGCACTCCAGTATATCACATTTTTCTGCATTGGAATAACGTAATTTTTTCACTCAACGCCATGACATTAATGATACGCTTTTACAAAAATTTGAAGCTATTCTATAATAGTTTCGAAAAATTATGCGGCGTTGCCAGATTTATTAAAATTACTAAAATATTGGTTTTGAGGTTATTTTTTAAATGTTTTCTTAATTATATTTTATTATTAAGAAGCCAAAGAAATGCTTTACTTGATCAGCCTAATATTATAAGTAAATTCCGTATGGCGCCTGTAAGAAAAAAGAAAGTTGATGATGGTTTCTCGCAACTGAAACATCGCAATGAAAATATAAATATACAGTCAAATTCCACAAAAAATCTCGCCGTGAAATTGCGTTTTCAAATTTTAAAAATTCCTCTAAATAAAAAAGTTATAGACGATTTTCGAAAATGTTACATTTTTTTCAAAATAATTAAAAAACCTGAAGAACTAGGACCGGTGTGCAAGCGCCATGTAAGTTAGCAACAGAACTGTCTAAAACTTTCCCCAGTTAACCATTTTCTTATCTCTTATAGTTTACATTCATCACCATGCATCACCAAAATGATCCACACTGTATACATTCAAAGCTTGAGAAAGAAAACAAAGTTCAAAAGGAACAAAAATCATTTTCCTTATATTCAAGAATATTTATTATTAATTATAAATACAATTTCATATAATAACGTTTGCGAAAAAGCTCAATGTATTAATTCAATCAGTATAATCATTTGAAGAGAATACAAAATATTCAGTATTCATAATCTTTTTATGGATATTGGAAACCGCATTCAATATGAAAACTTCTAGAGAATAGTAGATAAAGTATACTTTTTGCCTAACTCTGCAAATATCTTGTAGCTAAGAAAATTAACAATTGATTATGAAAAAGAAAATTGGAAATCGAATTGCTGTTCGAAAGACAGGAACTGGCTGTTTCCAAAACAGAAGTCGAGAAGGACTTTCGAATTTATTTTTATTTAATTGAGTACTTCTGCTACACTGGAAGCAAATATATTTTTAAATTAAAAATTTCTTGCTTCAAAATGAGTGGTTGATTTTTCATATTATTTAGTTTTATTTCTCTGCGGATTGAAGCCCTGTTTAGCATTGAATCATTGAATTACACGCATAACCTATACGAAACAACTAAAACCATTCGTCAGATCAGATACCTATTGTTGTCTATTTTGCTGGTTATATCTCACCCATCGACAAAGTTTTTTGTCTTTTCTGGTTAAGCAAAGTTAATTTTATTAAATCAATGGTTTTATTTATCCTTTTGGTTCAAGAGATAAGAAATGTTTCTTACCGATATATTAGAAAGAACTATAGCAATTAAATAAAATAACAAAGTAAATGCCACAATTGTATGATTAGCTACATATCAATTTTAGGCTTCTGGAACTTATGTATATGAATATTTTTTGTCAACTAACTAACAAACTATGTTTGGATTAACAGTGCACTAATTGTTAAGTACTTGCATTGCATCGCTTGTACTTATCTGCGCATATTACTGGTTTGGAATTTCCTCTTATCACTAAGGTTTTAAAAATATGTAAATCTATATAAAACCGCCATAGCGACGGTAATAATGATAGTAACCAAAAAAATAATCTTAAGTGCGTCAGAAAAAACTTCTGGTTAGATAAAAAAAATAACTAAATAGCTGTATCTTTTTTCGTGGTTTCCATCTTCATTTAATAAATTTATCGGTTTGTCTAAATTAAGGTTAAACGACAATGTCTAAATAGAATGTAGATAACATTGAGTAGGCGAGCTCATCTAACCACTAAAAAATGTCCTTCAAAATTTGTGAATTTTTGAATTTGTATTAATGTATTTTTGGTACCTATACCGGGTGTCTGCGAAAGGTTGGGAAATCTCGAAGCTGGAGATACTGGTGCCAAAATAAGTCGATTGAGCCAAAATCCCTTATGCAAATGTTGTTGATTCCAAAGATACAGGGCGTTCAATGTTTGAATTTTATTTTGAAATTTCTCAGTAATTGTGAAAACTATCAGAGTATGAACAAAAAAATTAGCACTATTATGTTTCTTGACATGACAAATAAGAATTTTTAACTAATTTTGCGTTGCTTGTATAGAGGGTCAGTATGCCCTATTTCTTTGATAAATAGGGGAAAATTTTGTATTGAAAATAAAGTCCTCCGTTTAATAAAAAAGTTACTTTTGTTTGTTTTTGATATCTCCCTTCGTTATCGCGATATTCGCATAACACAAATATCAATGTACTTCGTTTTTAAGCAACTTTCAATCCTTAACAAAACCATTGTTGCGGTGATTGACTAATGAGTCATGATAATGTTTGTACAACTTGCGCTTCGAGGATTCCATCCATTGAAATATTCACCAATGAGAGATAGTTATTTGATGCGTTACTATCTCTGTTTGTATTTTCATTTTGTACTGGATTCATTAAGTTGTCATTGACCTTTTCACGAAATGTTAATACTATCTTTTGCGGTGTTACTTCCTGAATAGATTTTTTTAATAATTGTAACGGTTCCGGCGTACAGAAAAAATCCCATTTTAGCAATACTAGGACTCATAAAAACATCAACATTTTTTGGGTGTAACTTCTAAATAAAGAAGAAAAGAAAATCTTTTTAACCTGAAAATATTCCATTAAAAAAATTTCTATAGGAAATGAATCCACAGCTTTTAAGCGGTTCATTTTTTCCAGGTTAGACGAACACCTAATTTCCAAACACAACTACCGCAGGGATGAGTTTCGATGTGACTACTGTCCAAAATCTTACTCGCATCGCCCTTGCCTGATAAGACATAGAGCCATACAGCACGGAGAACATAGAAAATATCACTGTGAAAACTGTCCTAAGGTAAGAATGAAAATAATAATCTTAACCATGTACGAAAATAATTTTAATAAACGAAAACGAAGGAATAATCATAACCACGATGGATAAGATGATTACATAAGTGGATCAACCAGATTAGATCTTGACACTTTAAATACCATAGGCACGTAAAAAAACCCAAACTCAAGAGATATCATTTCCAAAGGAATTCAATACACTGAACATGATCATGTAGTCACAAATCATGACTTGCCTATGAATTTTAAGGAAATTTGAAATTTTTGGGTTAAACCGCCCAAATAGTGGGTTTTCCGAGAAAAATAGGTGTCAAGGGTAAATTTTTCTATTACATCAAGTTCAGCGCTTCAAAATACTACGAAAATTATACAGGGTGAGTAATTAGTAATGGTACACAGCTTAATGTCAGATTGTTAACGTCAAAATATAGCGATAAAATATTTAAACACAATATTAATGGAATAATATCACAACTAATAACTCGTATTAAAATAATAAAATTTGACATTATTATTATTACATTTCATTAATGCTTACATGCATCTAACTTATGGACAAGCACTCGGCAATTGTGTGGAGGCAAGAAAGAATTTATTCTGATACATTTCCAAATCACTTAAACGCAAGGCTGTTAAAAATTTGAAAGCTTTGCTTCTTCTTGTTTACTTCAGCAGATTTTCAAAATGGTCGCCTTCTTTACATTTCCTTATCCGACAGATGTTTTCTGGTTGTACTGGAAACAGTATTCCAAAATTGTCTCGAATTTCGTTGCAATGGTGTGTTATTTTTTCTATCAGGTTTTTCCTGGTGTGAGCTGGCGTCGAAAACACAAGCCCTTTTTAAATTTCCCCATAAAAAGAAATCCAGTGGAGTCATGTCGGAAGACTTCGATGGCTAAAAAATAGGCTCATCTTGACCTATATATTGATAACCAAAAGTATTTAATAAGTGCAAATTATGGCGATTCATTACTCCGTCTGGCTTCGTCCATGAACAAAACAATACTAATAAAATTTGTATTTTGCTTAAATCGTTGCAAAAACCAATTTGCGTAATAGATTCTTGCAGGATAGTCAGCGGGAGACATTTCATGTACCTTTTGGACGTGATAAGGATGTAGCAGTTGTTCTGGAAGAGTCTCATGAACGGTACACTTTGTCGCATGAACTTGGATCGACACTTTTCTTACACTATTGGAGGGATTTTCAGCAATCTCATCCATAATTTCCTCCTCGAACTGAAGGTTCCTTGCTTTTCTTGGAGTCTCTTGTCTACCACTATGCGGCAAGATACTTCTTAAAATGTATTAGCAAAAGATTAGCTACTTTTAGCATTTTTTTATTTCACTTGAATCTTTACCTCTTTCTCGTAAGCTACGATCAACCCTTTCAGAAATTGTTTAGTGCGGTAAACGTTGATTTGGAAATGTATCAGAATAAATTGTTTTTGCTTCAACACAATTGCCGAATGCTTATCCATAAATTAGATGCATTTCAGCATATTCGTTATAGGAATAATGCTCCATTATTTGATCTTGTGTACTCAATTAATCAAACAATTTTTACAAGTGTTGTCAATAACGACATAAAAACGACTAGTGTTTTATTGCAGAATTCTGATTTATTATTTCAATGACGTGATATACAAAAACGTAATTTTTTCAAAAACGGCTAGTTTTATCGAAACAAATGTAGAGTGCCTTTTTTAAAGAGGAATTACCAAAGTATTTAAAAATTCAGTTTTGAGCCCTATAAAGTAAACCTGTCAAAATTTGGGCCCAACGAGTGTGGTGGCAAGTCCGTTCCTGACTTCTCTGACAGTGTAAAACATCTACTGTAGTATGGCTTTATAAGCCTTTGTGGTCTACATAAAATTATAAAATTTTAAATAGGGGCACTTTAGGAATTTTTTTTTTATGACAAGCTAGGGTTATTCTGACCTCCCCTATACACTCCCGAAAATATGCCATATACTTACCAGACACCCAGTGTATCGAATTTTTGAAATTTATTTCATGTTTTGCCTTCTAGGTTTTTACCGATCCAAGCAATCTTCAAAGACACATTAGGACAAATCACGTTGGCGCACGTTCCCATGCTTGCCCAGAATGTGGAAAAACATTTGCCACGTCTTCTGGATTAAAGCAACACACTCATATCCACTCCTCTGTGAAACCTTTCCAATGTGAAGTTTGTTTTAAGGTAAATGTTATAGTATTAATAATTATTATTTCATCTGATACTTTTCTAATACTACTTAGAAACAGTCCTGGCATTGTATGAATGGTTAAGAAAATCATTTATGAAAACGAACTAGAAGCAATATATAATTACATCCGTTCTTATCTAATAATTCACCATTTATTAAGTGTATAGCAATTATTTTTCGCATCTCCGTTCTTCTATGATTCATGTTGGTAGGTCTCACTTATACATGACGCGCGCACAGGTTTAAAGGAAAAAAGTGTTTCGTAACAGTCCATTACTACTTATTGATAGCCAGCCAGTTCATTTATTTGTGCCACACGTGCAGGTCCTATTTGTTTTGTGTATCATTGTGCCTTGTGTAGTGCATTTATCCAAAGAAAAGAATTTCCATGAATCCAAGATAAATCACACGTAAGGGAATTATTATATTAATTATCAATTTCAGAAGATGAGAAGGTATTTCATTAAAATTTTTCTGTTAGCCGCCCTTGACTTGATAATACTAGCTCGTATACTATGGTAGACGCAGAGCAGAGTTTTTAGACTAATTGAAATGCAAATTCCACCTTAAGTGGATTGTCTAGCTGGTCATATTGTAGTTGTTTTTAATTGTTTTGAACGCGAACATTTGTTTGCAGAATATACGGTCGTTTTAACCGTCTTAGTAGGGCGTAGCCGCTTTGTTTTTTTGCCCGTATTCCATGCGACATGTAGAGAGTGGTTTTCACTCCGCTTAAATGGAAAGTCTAGCTAGCCATATTGTAGTTGTTTTAACTACCTTGCCCGCAAACTTTTTGTTTGCCAAATATTTGGGGCAGTACGGTCGTTTTGACCGTTTTAATAGGGCGTAGCCGCTTGGTTTTTTGCCCGCATTCCATGTGACATGTCGAGAGTGGTTTTCACTCCCTTGAATGGAAAGTCTAGCTAGTTATATCGTAGTTGTTTTAACTACTTTGCCCGCAAACTTTTTGTTTGCCAAATATTTGGGGCA
>NW_019416222.1:480360-521474 GCF_000390285.2 Anoplophora glabripennis | reverse complement strand
AACGGAGATGCGAAAAATAATTGTAAGATTCGATCGACTTACCTGTAAGGAAGATCAATCTCAATTATTTGAGCATCGTAGTTCTTCTAAGATGGGGCCCACCCGCCACTCTTTTTTTTTACCCACAGCGCGATTGGTTCGGTCACAAAATGAACTGGCTGGCTATCAATAAGTAGTAACGGACTGTTACGAAACACTTTTTTCCTTTAAACCTGTGCGCGCGTCATGTATAAGTGAGACCTACCAACATGAATCATAGAAGAACTACGATGCTCAAATAATTAAGATTGATCTTCCTTACAGGTAAGTCGATCGAATCTTACAATTTTATGGTTTTATTACATGAATAACTTAATTTAAATGCATAAAATTACTGCGTTATGCCTATAACGGTGGAAGATATGAGTCAATTCAGATATGAACAATCTTCCTTCCTTCGTTGACAATAATTTAATATAAAATATGTATTTAGTGCTTTTGTTAAATGTTTACTTAGCTCATTTCCTTATTATCTTATATCGAACATGTTTTAAATGCAATTCCTAACTAATTTCAGTAAAGACCTTCATTGGATCTTAAATTCTAAAAAGAATTGCTTCCAATAACATTCAATAAGTTCCAGTTTGATTCCAATGAGATTCTTAGTGTTTACTTTATGAAGCTAATTCAAATAAACTAAAAAAAAATTTTTCACCCATTCATATCAAATGAAATCAAATAATCTATAGTTCGATACCAAAAATCTAAATATGGAAAATATATATGAACCTCAAACATAAAGTACCCAGCTGTTGATTTTGAAAGAAACAATTACCTACTCTATAAGCTACATACCACAACTAGCATTGAATTGTACCAACAATATAAGTAAATAGCTAGTAATACATAATTATCCAAAATAAAAGTCAAATATGATACGCCTAAGTATGAATACAAAAACACATAACTAAAATGAAACGGTTTCAAAGAAATATTTAGTATTTTGGTTTTTCTAACATCATCCTTAACAAAGATCAACACCTAAAAATAAGTGCGATAGAAAGATCTTACTATTTCCAGATTTGATTAGTATTGTTTCATCAGGTAGCATCCTTACTAGTGGAATTAATAGAACAAATTATATAAGTATACAAAATACGAAACTTAAATAACATGACATTTTGGGTTGCATATCAGTATCATAGATCTCTTACTTAATAAAAAAATTACATTAATTAATAATTTCAGTGAAATCTTCATTGGTCTCAGTAAAAGTCTCAAATAAATTACTTTTGTGGGTACATATGTCCGCAAGTGACCCATTTTAAGTATCACGTCGGGGTCACCACTTGAGGGTTGCTTTAATCATATAAATGATTGCGAACCAATTTGAGTGCAATACCTAATTAATTTCAGTAAGATCTTCATTGGAACGAAATAAATGTATCAAATTAATTGCTTCCAATAACTTTCCAATGGCTTTCCAGTTGAATTCACCAGTAGTTTTTCTTTACGATTCAAAGTATAGTGTGTACAGTATTTTGGTTCTAGATACGTAGAAGGATAATTTACTATGACTATTACAAAGACAAACATAAATACACTCACATAAGTTCACTTTTTAATTATAAATATTAATATTTTGTGTTTGATTATTTTGAGCGCCCTCATATTTAGATCAGCAGTTGTACTAACATATCACGGAATTTGGCTGTTTGGAAAGTTTGAAAAAGTAACAAGTTCCTTGGATAATATTACGATTGTTTCAAATGTGATATTTTAGATATTCTGATGTAAAGATTTGGCGTTGGTATTCGCAAATGCAAATGCGAATATTAAGAAATAACTGAAAATTAGGTACAAAAAGTAAATCAAGAATTTCTAAAAATATATGCAAAAATTAACAGATCAGAAATGAAAAAATACATAATGTAATATTCCAGCTATGGTGTGTACAGAGTATAAAAAATATACACGGTGGGCCATTAGTGTGAGAAAGTAAAATAACTCCCTTGTTAATACAGAAAAAATTTATATAAAAGTTGTACAGAATCAAAAACCTAAAGGACAAAATTAATTTGAAACATACAGGGCAATGAGTAAAAACGGGACACGAAATATTACATTTTTTAAATGGAACACCCTGTATATTTTTAAACATATGGATTTCCGAGAAAATTCTGTATATGGTAATATAAACAGTTTATCATTTTAGTGCCAAGTTATGTAGAAAATTCTTCGAATTTTGAAAAAAACATGACCTCGAAGGAGTTGTATTAGCTTTCAGCTACTAACACTTGGAACATAATAATTATACAAAGCTATAGGCAAATGTTAGACAAATGCTCCTATATTCGCTAATATCAATATTTTATACAGGGCATTTTTATAATACGATCATTTTTAGAATGTTCAAACTTGATTTTCTAAAAGTTTTCAAATGGAACACCCTGTATTTTATTGTTCTACTTTATTCGCATATCGGTCCACTTCAACTTTTATTAAGCATGTTCTATATCTAAAATTGTTAATTTTTAAGATATAGCAACATTTCTGAAAAAAACTTAATTTTTATTATTTTATAGAATACCAACTAATAAATACTAACTGATAAAATTAACTCAAAATGGAATGATAAATTATGAACTGACAAGTTGACACAATGTGACAATTTTTTCCAAAGCCATTTCGTGCGACCGAAATTAATAAAAATTAGGTTTTTCCAGAAATGTTGCTGTATCATAAAAACTAACAACTTTAGGTGTAGAACATATTTAATAAAAGTTGAAGTGGACTGATATGTGTAAAATGGAACAATAAAATACATGGTGTTCCATTTGAAAAATTTTTGAAAATCAAGTTTGAACTTTCTAAAAATGATCGTATTATAAAAAAATGCCCTGTATAAAATATCGATATTAGCTAAAATAGGAGTCTTTGCCTAACATTTGCCTATAACTCTGTCAAATATTTTTGCTCCAAGTGTTAGTAGTTGAAAGTTAATACAACTTCTTTGAGGTCATGTTTTTTTTCCAAAATTCGAAGAATTTTCCACATAACTTGGCAACCCCGCACTAAAATGTTAAACTGTTTATACAGGGTGATTCAGAACTTATCCAAAAAAAAATTCTGGATGTATAGGGGACCCTTACAAATACAATTTTGTAAAGAAAAAATCAAAAAGGTCAGTTCGAAATTGATTTAAAAATACACTTCTGCACGGCACTGGAAACTGGTCCAGTGTAAAACCTGACCTAGCACAATGCGACCGTCATGGCGGTATGATAAAAACGGACAAAAACTTTCGCAAGGAAAGAAATATGTAAATAGAATTTTATCGCACCTATTTTATATCGGCAAATTCAACTGCTTTTGCCGTTATTAATTAATAAAATTAATTTGTGTTTTTAAATAATAAAATCATTTGACATACCCGATGCTTCAACAGCAATTATTCAAAATTTTATCCACTCACGTGTAAACACATTTGGGTCCGTCTTACTCACTTTCTACGAACTAACACAAATGATATCTTGCTTTACCATAACACAAATACTTCACCATAATACAAATGTTGTCTTGCTTCACCATAAATTGAAACGATATCCATCAACTCTGAGTTGCTATACACGCAAGCCATTTTTGACACCAACTACTAAAAAACTGATGTAAATAACACAGATAACAGCAAAAACTACCGCAACGACGGATTTCAGTATTAGGACTCACATGGCTCTCCACGCGTATTGCGAATGACGCTAGAGACTACAGTTGTCCAGCTATGTAGTGGTTTAATGTGCTATAACTTCAATATTTTTTTTCTCGGAAACTATAAGGATTTTACAAATTTTTTTTTACAATATTCATCTATTCCCAAATTTTTTTGGATAAGTTGTGAATCACCCTGTATTGCCATATACAGAATTTTTTCAGAAATACATGTGTTTAAAAATATACAGGGTTTTCCATTAAAAAAATGTAATATTTGGCGTGTCCCGTTTTTATTCATCGCCCTGTGTGTTTCAAATTAATTTTGTCATTCAGGTTTTTTAATTCTGTACAATTTTTATATGTACTTGTTTTCTGTATTATGAATAACAAGAGAATTCAAAAACAACAATCTGTATATGCATCTCAAATTATATAAATGATAGAACTTTCTTCAAATAATTTGAAGAAATATTTTTGTAAAGGGAAAATAAAGGTCAACTAAACATTACTTTTATTTAAATAGGAAAGGAAAAACCGTTCTGATTGTATCATCAGTTTCATGTTTTTATCAAAATAAAATTTGTTTCAAAATAAATTTGCGAATGCGAATACAAATATTCAAACCTCTAGACAATCTTAGCCTCAGAAACTTTAATAAAGCAACATCTAAATTCACTCGTCATAATATAAGGAAACACGAAATTCATTACACATTGATGAGAAATACTTTGGGGATACATTAACCAACATACTGTTTTGTTGCAGGCTTACACTCAGTTCTCAAATCTCTGCCGACACAAACGAATGCACGCCGATTGCCGAATGCAAATTAAGTGCGTCAAATGCAACCAGTCCTTCTCCACGGTCACATCGCTCTCAAAACACAAACGTTTCTGCGATTCAACCACACCTACCCCCTCCCTGTCTACTACTTCTTCTCAATTATCATTGAGTTCCATGGCCAGTAACAATCCTTTTTCCATCTACCGGCCTTCTGGCTGTCACCTGCCATTCGCCTTTCCTCCACAGTTTCATCACTATCCGCAAATGTTTCCCACTGCTCCAGTGAACTCTTTCATATCACCGCTGTTCTTCAACCAACTGCCCAAGTTAAAGACCGATGAGGATGTTTCTCCACCAAAAAAGCTAAGATTAAGTCCTGAAAGGATATCGCCTAAGATAGAACGATTTACACCTCCGAGGGAGGCACCCATAGTTGCTAAAGTTAGTCCACCTACAGGGATAGAAGCGAACTTAACGCCATCGCCAGCAAGACCAAATAACTTGTTATTACATCCAAGAGAACAGACAACAGTTCAAACGTCTGAAGATGAAGATAATTTCCCTAAAGACTTATCCAAAACCTCGGAAAAGAGTTCAAGACCACCTTCGGAGAGTAGCGATGAAGGAGAACAACCTTTAGATCTGAGTGGATGGAAAAAATCTAGAATTGTTCCTGAAGCAAAAGTACAAAAAACCACGAATCTGACCATGTCCTCGCCGAGACCAATAAAGGAGGAAAAGATCGAAATAGTCGAGATAGAGGAAGAAAAAAAAACTCCAACTGTCGAGAAGGTTACAGTTACCCCGCCAATGGCATATCCCAGACCCATACATCCTATGATGCTAGAAAACTTAATGTGCAGGCCGAACTTCCCATACAACTACCCCCAAAGTAACGACAGGCTACTTCCGTCTCCGTTCGGACATCACAGATTTTCTTTTCTGAGCACTTTACCACCTCAAAGACTGGATTTGCTAAGGCCAGGATTGCAGAGTTTCACCAACGGCAAGCCATTTCACGACGTGATGCAGCAACAGAACCAGGGCAAAATCAAGGACAGATACGCTTGTAAGTTTTGCGGCAAGGTCTTCCCGAGATCCGCCAATCTGACCAGGCACTTGCGTACTCACACAGGGGAACAGCCTTACAAATGTAGGTACTGCGAGAGGTCCTTCAGTATATCCAGCAACCTACAAAGGCACGTCAGGAATATCCACAACAAGGAAAAACCTTTTAAATGCCCGTTGTGTGAAAGGTGTTTCGGACAACAAACCAATCTGGACAGGCATCTTAAGAAACACGAATCTGACGATGGAAACGGCGGCGTGGCGGTTGCGGATTCTCCAGGAAGCAGTAATGAAAATGAGCGGGAAGACGCCTGTTTCGACGAAATAAGGACGTTCATGGGAAAAGTGACCTACAGCGGAGCACAGGATTATTACAATGTCACCACCAGACTGTATACTGCTTCCCCGCCTGGTCATGATATCGACGTGGTTGGAAAGGAAGATGAAGATTCCGAAACGTACTCCGAGATAGCAGAGGACTTTTCTTCGACCCACAAGAACTTCGACCCGAAGATAAAGCAAGAGAAAGAAGAATTGTTGAATAATAACGACCAGACTATAAAAGTTTCTACTTAGTGATAGTTTATATGCAATTTTGGATACTGTAACTATTTTAAACGTTTTTTTACTAGACACAGTTATGTTCCCGTGTTGAATGGGATGTAGTTTTTTGGAACCATTTACAATTTAAAGCTTTGTTGTTATGCAGAAGTAACGTAATGAAGACTTGATGTGAAATTCAAATTGTGTTGTACATAATGTGGCATGACTCACAATCTGTGTTATATAAGAGGTTATTTAATAGTTGTAGTACTTAACTGTAAATAGGACTATCTTGTTGATTGGTTCGAAGTGAGGTTGAAAATTAAACATTTTAAAGTTCCTACACAAATTTCTGTCAATTTTCAACACGTTTACAACACACTTCAAATAAGCTTAGCACATTGTTTCCAAAATTGCATCCTGTAATGTTAAGAGAAAAATCGTACCTATCTGTAATACCTACTGTCTGTCAAAAGGGATCGTTTTTGTATATACCAAGTAAAAAACTATTGGCAATCTTTTGTTGATTCATTGATATAGGAACAATTCTATTATAAGCTTTGAACAAATTTATTGATTTGGTATTAATTTTATAAATATTATTATTTATTTTGTTTTATTTTTATTTTTAAGGTAATTTCAAGCCAAAGTGTAACATTTTATTTTATTTTGTAAAAATTTAGAATATAGTTTATAATTAACAGAATTTTCAATCACTTATGAATCATATCTCATTATTGATTAGGGTAACAACAAATAAATTAATAAATTTATTACATTAAAATGTCTATTTTTTACGAGAAAAAAACATGAAATTCATATTTACAGAACAGGGTGGGCCACTGTATAAGCTTTGCCCCTGTTTTCCCTTACTTATTCTTCAAGATATGAAAAAACATGTAAGAATAAAAGCTATAAGAAGTTTTTTAAGTTTTCAACCTGTTTAATAGAACTATGTTTTGCTTCCATGGTGTAGTTATTTTAATAGCGTATAGAATTAATAAAAATTGTATGTTTACAAAAAATGTTTAAATTATGGATCACTAAAAGCGGCGAAAATAAAATCATAGTGACTACGAGCATCACAAGCTTTTATCCACCCTATTTCGCGTGTCGAGTGAATTCTTAAGTCTTTCCACATACAACAGAGATGCTGCAACTGTACCTTGTTGACACTTCCCGTTAATTAAAACCCACTTCTATATCTTCATTATTTTAGTAAATATCTGTTATTGTCTAAAATCCGTATAACAAAAAACATCATCTATATTTAAATTAGGTTGTATGGTTTTTCAAATTGTCATGTTGTAGCCTATGTAACTAGTCGCCGCCATATACAGGTTTATGTTACACTTCTTTAGCTTGGCTAATTTTTGTTGTTCTCGGGTTAAGCTCAATGGGGTGGACCTGCTACCAGAACTCTTAGACCCACAGTTCTAATAGTGGATCTGCACTCAAAGCCTTAAAATCATCATCGATATATTGCATTTCTTTAGCTTAGCTAATTTTTGTTGTTCTTGGGGCGGACCTATTACCAGAACTCTTAGGCCCTCTGTTCTGTTAGCGAATCCACACTCAAAACTTTAAAATCATCAATATATTCATTATTTTAGAACTCTGCAGAAAAATGATCTGAAGTCTTTGAGACAATCTTCAATTTAAATAGAATGCTTTCTTATGACTACTGCTACATATAATTTTTATCTCTAATAGCAATAGAGGTATAGCCAAAAACGTGTGCCATAAGACCTGTTAGACAAAAGCTTGTTTTCCTAGAAGATAATAATAAACTGTACCTACATTAAGCTTATGGTACATGCTTTTACATAGCTTTCTTACTATTAGGGGATATACAGACACGTTAAACCTTATATTTTTGGAAAACTTTACTTCAACTTTTAACCTTACCATGAAAAATAACAGAGAAAGTAAAGGATAGTAAAATGTCCTTAATCCAATATGTTTACTAAATCTGCAGTTTGAATAAAACATACACTAAATGTATGCATGGACAAACTAAATAATTTAGTATTGAATTTCGTCTCACCAAAATCGGTGAATTAATTAAGACTTAAATTACGAAAATCAGTTCTTAATTCATGATGAAATTATTTTCTCATATTTTTAATATTATATCATTAGATTATTGTTAAAATAATTAATAGAAATTAAGATATTTTAACAAATTTCAAATGAAACGAATAACTACAAGAATGGCTTCAATTTTGAACAAATAATAACAATTACGAATTATTAACGAAAAAAGTTGTTCCAAATTGGATACATATCTAGTCAATTCTGCGGTAACTAAAATTATTCACACTTCTAAAATATATTAAGATATATTAAATAAAGAAAGATTTTATTCTTTTATTAATAAATATAGAACAAATAATAAACTACACTTTTTCTAAACTGTTTATCACGTCAAGTCTAGATTCTCTTGCAATCACTTGTAACTTTCGCCAAAAATGGGTTAATAATTTATTATGATCGTATCAGTTACTTAGTTGTAAAAAAAATCCTCATACGATTCTACATAGATACTATTATCCTGTCTTACTAGTGAACGTTTTAGTCAACTATATCTACACCTCGTTCTACATTGGTGTTTGCGTAATACTACGGATCTTTATTAATAACGCATACTGATCGCATTAAAGGTACTTAATAAATCATGAATAGAATTGAAGAGAAACCATATGTGCATCAGGAAGCTATACATACATACTTTACATATGTAAAGGTATAGTAGCTACGGTTAGTTTTTTAGATCTAGCTTTGAATTAAAATGGAAATTTGGTGATCCCAACAACATAGAAAATGTTCATCTTGAGTAGTAAATTCTGAATTTATCTCGTATATCTATTTAAGTCATACTATTTAAGCTGCTCTTTTGGAGACTTCAACGATAGGAATAGCAGCCAAATTCTCGCAAACGCTATTTTTAAAATGTATTGAAGCTATTATTAGGAAGGCTTACCTTAATTTGTCCCATATCTGTTACATCTTGTAGGTACGCATTATTCTTGAGTCTGCAAGTATAACTCGAAATCTCTCTTGTAACAAGAACGTTGACCGTATTGAAAAAGTTTCAAACATTGATTAATACACATAGTATAAGTTGTGGAATAGATAAATGTAATATCACAGACAATATAGCGTATCCGCTACAGACTGCTACTTAAATGCTGGAAATTGGCAACCCGAAATGGAAGCAGGGTCTCCTTAGCCGGCTTCCAGCTATAAAATTTAGCGTGGTAACTCTTCTACTTGCTAATAGGCGGCAGTTCCAGCGGTGGCTTTGTTGCCAAATAATAACTGCTAAATAAATTTAATGCTTTCAATTATGTAATTAAAGAGATATGGAATTTATCTTGTGTTTGGAAATCACATTTGCCTTAAATGTTAAATAAAATAAATCAAGTTAGAATTAAAACTATGAATTTACCTAATTAATTATTTATTTTATATCACCTTGGAATGGGAAAATTCAAAAACTCGAAATTAATGTTTTTAGATTTGTGCGTCGACTTCCAATATGGTACGATATTAACACCTATGTTTAAAAAAAATGCATTATACAGGTTGTGTATCCTTAGATGGGTACTGCCTCTTATTGTTGATTTCTTTAGATAGGTAAAATAATTATTGACACAAGTGTTGCATATCATGGTTGTCATTGGTAGTGCTCATATTTGTGACACAGGGTGTTCAAAAAATTAACACAATGTAAGATTGCTGGAACCTCAAGGTTGAATACGAAATTTATTTAAAAAAAACAGCAAATCATCAATCAATACAGAGATAAGATAATGCGTTCGCTACTGCTGTTGCAATTTTTGACTAACTTTTTTGTTTTTCGACATACTGACTTCGGACCTTTTCCATTCAACGCAGAACTGTCATGCAGAACTAGCGGTGTGGGGAGATTTTTTCAATTATTTTTTCGATTCAACGCACCGTTTCCGAGTTATAAACACTTTTTTATTCTATGACGTCACACACCGCTGGTCCCGATTTTTTTTTTTTTGACATGCGGGTTTTGACGTTTTTCACTCGTTCACCATGAGAGATTTATTTGTTCACCATAGGAGATTTTTTGATACTTAAGAGTCTAAGCAAATACTGTTTTTTTTTTCTTTCATATATTGTGACACCCCGCTCTGCGTCACCCACCGAGTGCTCTACTCAGAACCAAGGGGAAATTGGTTTATATTTCCAGCCATTTCTGAGTTACGAGCAGAAACCATTTTTTTTTCTTATACTGTGTGACATCATAGATCGATAACGAAGGCTTAACAAGGCCACGCGCTCTACCCCACGCTCCCTCCTTAGGTATCCTGAAATTGCTGGGGAGACTCCTGAAGCAGCAGAGAGAGAGAAAGAGATAAGCTCTCTATAAGGACAGAGTCACTCTATCTCTATCCCACACTATAACTCTATCTTTCTCGCACACAATCAGACAAAAACGACAGAAACGAACTTTCTTTTAAAAATACATGGGATTTATCATTATTAGAATAACCCATTTTACTTTAAAAAATTAAAAAATTACAATGGGTTATTCTGATGACGAAAAATAAAACATAATTAACTGTATTATTCAAATAACAATAATGTGCAAAAGTTCTTCTGGAATATTGGCAAATTTATTTTGGAGGAAGAATCCCGTCAACGAACACTAAAAAATATTATTAGAAACCTTAGGTGGCCAGAAAACAGCCCCGATCTCATTGTCAGTCTTTTAGACATATCTTTTTTTAACTGAAAATTTGCAAGTTTTGAAAAAAAATACAGGACGAAATGCTTGATAATTTTGAATTTGTTTTTGAAGCAATTAATAGTAAATTGAAACATATTTTCAACTGTATCATCACAATCACTTGCATGTTGATTTGTAAAAATTGTAGGTATATTAATGTTATTTCGTTTTTAGTTATTCTCCTTATGTTGTTGTAAAGGTTAGTTATAAAAAGCGTTGTTTGTTATTTTCATAAGGATGAATTTTAATTTTTTTTAATGATTTTTTTTATTTTAAACATATATATTTTATGCCAGTAAATTTTGATGTCGAATGAAATAAAGGAAAAGTCGTACATTTGTATTTAAAGTTTCTTTCTATCTTTAATTATTAAACCTATAAGTGGATGTCAAAATACAAAAAAAAACCTGTACCTACATTCCGCGACGTACTAATAACCCACCTTGTATATTAAATAAATTTATCGTCATCATCAAATATTAAAAAAATTATATTACAAACTGTTTAAAATATTCTTACGAATTTTGTTTATTTGGAAATATATTTTCTGCAGTATTTCAATACCAAAAAAAGGAAATAGTAGGTAGCTAATTAACGAAATTGTGATAAAATAACTTAACTATAACACCACTGCAGAATATCATATGATACATACATAGATATTCGTTGATTCTTTAAAAACATTTTTATCAATACCTACATCATACACTGAAGTAAATACAGTAACGCAAAAAACAGATGTTGACAAAAAAGTGTACAAAAGAAATCCGTAAGTACGCCTGGCAGCATTACCAAAGTCTTGTTTATATGTTGCTAGGATACGCTTAGATATGCGGGCTTCTGTATTTGATTCTTCCTAAAATTCTGCTGGTGGTGTACTCTACCGGCAATTCGGAAATTTAAAACTGCTGGCCTATTCCAGGAGCGGTCTGTGGCGATAGCTATTTTGTCTGTGGTAATATATAGGAGCGATAATAAAGAAGGAATACGGCAAAGTGCAGAAGGACAACATATGTTTATTTTTCCATAGCTTAATAAGAAAAAAGAAGTGTTTCGGAATAATGTTAGAATCATTCACAAGTTTATTATTTTGACCACCACTTTTAATAAGTTTTTTGGAGGACTATGTAGTCTTCAACAAATGTGACCAAAATGAACAGTTTAAAATCATCTGCATATAAAATAACATTAATTAGACGCTTATCACAAATACCATAAATGGGTGTGTATAGTTTTCAATAAAATTAACAACTTTTTTGAATATAGGGTAGATCTTGGATTTAGTTCAAAACTAAGGAAAAGCTGATGTTTGAAGTACCTACCAAATTGGAAATAATTGTCAAGGAAGACATTGCACAGCTTTATAGTAAACGAAGTGAGCGAAGAAAAATTCAATGAGATCCTGCTGTTGGTTTATTCCTAAATATTTGAAGAGTTTTTCAACCCCATTTTCTATAATAAAAGGAATATAGGAATACCTTAACTGGGCTGAAAATCTATTACATTAAAAGGGAATTAAGAGATATAAGCAGATCGGGAAAAACTGACAAAACCCTGAATGAATTATACATTGAGAATCATTAAGAGCAACGTCGTGGCACAGGCTTTCGTCACTAGTTAAACAATTCGTAGTCTGGTTACCCATCTTTTTCGACCTGCTCTTGGAGGAAATGAATACACAAAGAGGAATATTGAACGAGTCATCAAAAGGAGACTTACGGGTAAGAAAAAAGAAGAATTTTTGGCAACAACCTATTTGGTGGACTGCATTTTAAGAAAATACAATGTTACAGCTTTACCAAATTCATCTTGTCCGCGAGATGCGTCGATCAAGAAAGTCCGTAGTAAGACTGACAAAGAGAGGAGACCTTTATAGTAGGATAGGTACCTTCTGTGTGAATGAACTCCGGTGCTAATCTGGCAACATTGATAGTAAACATTTGAAACTCGCGGATAAGGTTAATTTGGTCAAACTGTAATACCATCTACAGTACTTCAAGAAAGATTATAGACTTTCCCATTAGGAGTTGCAGATAACGTTCTACCGAAGATCGCGATCTATATACCGGTGAGTTTACCGAAAAATACACATCGGACAAACGGAAAGACACGTCATAATAATAGAAATTTAGGAGGACTGATATAATTTCAGTCGAGATGAAGAGTTAGTACACTGTAAAAAAATCGGTGTGAGTGAAAGCTGGTCCTCTGTGGTTAGCAAATAGAAAGGGTAGAGGAAGCAAATTATCAAAATGTTATGTATGTATCTTCATTTGTTTTTCCACCAAATGTGTACATATAGAACTTGTGACAGAATTGTCCACCGGGGCATTTATAATGGCTATGCGTAGGTTCATAGGTCGTAGCGGCAAGCCTGCACATATGTACTCGGATAACGGAAAGAAGTACTTATTTAAATTTAAATATTCTCAGCAGCGCTAAATTCTCTGCGACTTGGATAGTGCTGCCCTTATTCGAAAAGGAGAGAACTATTGTATTTGTTTGACAGTATTAACAGTTACACCTGATATATGAAAATAAGATTTTTGTCATTCATATTATACAAAAATAAAGTTGTTGTCTCAAGTAACAAGAAATTAATTAACAAGATAAGGAACCCGAATAATATACAAAAACCAAGTCTGAGTAAAAAATTACTCAATAATAGTTAAATTTAATTCATGTTACAGAAAAAAATCAACTCTCAATTGGTTTTCAGAATAGAGTCAAAAGTCGCTCAATTGATAGTTAGCAGTAACTCAGATCTGAATAAAACTCACTCATTTCTGAAGCAATAGTTTCACTCAGTTGTAGGGGACACCTGGGCGAAGCGGGGAATTTACCGTCTAAATTCATTTTGGAAGTGTAAATGACGTGAAATAAATTCAAGAAAATAAAGAGATATTTATTAAGCTCTTGTAAACATAAAACAAAATGAGAAACAAAAATAAGGCTAATATATATTTTTTATTTTTGACTTAAAAAAAGTGTCATTCACTCCGTTCTGCCCCGCCTATGGGGCAGGGTGGGATACCCACGGTTATTGGGCTTACATATTTCACAGAGAAGTACTGACTCGTCATCATCACTGTCTATTCCCGCACAAGAATTATGAGTTCATTTTTTGCACTGAATGCATGAAACTCACCCTTCAGTTGAAGCTGAATATTCGTCATTACAGTATAAACACAAAGCGTCTTCTTCCTCCTTAGAGCTTTCTTCAACTTCTTCTGATATCTTTTTCTTTTTTAGCGTAGACACCTTCTCTGTTGCTTTCTTCTGATTCTGACCTGACAGTTGTTTTTTGACTTTATTTTTTTGTGCTTCCTTAACTTTTTTTGTCCTTTCTATTGCTTCTGTCAACTCTGCTTTGTAAGGAGACTCTGTAAGAATGGCGGTTTTGCCTCTCTTTCTTCTCACTCGTTTAACGGTGGTCTTTAGTTGTGGTATTGGCATAACAATTTCCGGAGACAGGGCTGGAAAACTGGAGGTACTAGGTTTTTTTATTGGTGCATTAGTCAGGCATACAGGAACATTGAGGTAGAGGGTCATTTTGAGTTTCGTTGCTATTTTCCGACGTGACTTTGGGCGGTGGGGTTGAGGGATTATTAAAGGAATCATTAGTCGGATCGGCTTGTGTTTCAGCAATAGGAATATTAGTTGTCTCGGCTGGTAAATAGTCATCATCAGTGAAGACACCCTCATTTGTTGGCCAAATACCCGTTTCCTCAAAACCTTTTAGAGCGGTTTTCATGTTCGCAGCATTAACAAAGGCTTGGCTAAATAAGGTTGATATTTGGAATAAAGTAACGACTTTACCTGGGTTTGATCGCAACCATTTTCGCACTTCATCTTCGTAATATAGACTCAAAGGTCTCATAAATTACACATCCAGAGGCTGCAGCCTGTGTGAACAGTGAGGTGGAAAGCATAATAAAATCACATCTTTTTCACAAGCTTGATCGATGACTTCGAGGTTTTTAGTGTGAGATGCATGTCCATCAAAAAGTAAGACGACAGGAGTTTCTTTCTTTGCATTAGAAAATTCAATGAACTTTTTAAACCATTTTAAAAATACTTCTATCCATCCAGAGTAATTAGCCTCAGCCCAACCACCAGGCGGTAAACCTAATTCAAATTCCTGTCGTTTCTTTTGTCGCGGGAAAATTAACATTGGAGGCATGAAATTGCTCGCAGCAGAACAACAAATTTCGGCAGTTACCGTTAATGCTGTTTCGGAATCACCGTAATACCTGTTTCGTCACAATTATAAATTCTTTCACCAGTCATTTTTTTTTCAGTAATAACTTGATTCAATAATGTAAAGAACTGCGCAACTGCTACTCTGTTAAACCCCATTGCACGTGCTCCAGAAGTTGCTTCGGGCTTTCTCAAGCTCAATTCTGGATGACGTTTCATAAAGGACTGAGCCCAGTCTTCTCCTGCCATTTCTGTTTCATTGTTAAATGGATGGTCACAACCATTTCGAACAGCTAGTTGATAAGCTAGTCTTCGTAGTTCTTTGATCGTTAAACCAAATAGTCTCTTTTGCATATCCTTTAAATACGCAACGAGCTCTAACTCTCGATCTTTATTAAAAACGCACAGATATTTTCCAACTGTTTTTCAATTACAAAATTTGGGTCACCCTTACGCTTTTTTACATATCGTTCTACAGTAGTATGTGGCAGATGGAACTGAATTGACGCTATTTTGCAGCCTATTACGCCACTAATTACCGCATCTACTGCTAGTTCCATAGTTTCAATATTCCATTGTTGTCTATCACTTTTTTTAATATATTTGCGAACCATCTAGAAATAACAAAAAAAAATAAGTTGAGACTGTTAAATAAAACCGGGGCGGAATGGGCTCTACCCCATTCTGCCCCAACCCGTTCTGCCCCTCATGTACTTAATAATAAAACATAACCTTCGGCCACACATGTTTTACGAATATCTTAATGTAACCATGCGAAAAGATATTTAAAAACATGCCGTCAACAGTAAAATAAACAACAAGACTCAAAATAAATGAATAATTACCGTACGTTCCGTTAAAAATGCCGAAAAGTTCTACCAACGTACACAATTTGACAAGGTTTGGTCAAAAACTCTCTAAACTGTATGCAGTAACCCGTTTATTGTTACCGACTGATGCGTGACGTTCTAGTAAATGATGATAGAGGGTGCTACTAATATCTGGCCTGTGCAGCGGAAAATATAACACCAATCCCGTTCTGCCTCGGTACCCCGTTCTGCCCCGATGTCCCCTACTCATATTAATAGAGTGAAAATTTCACTCACTCGGGTGTGGACGAAAATTGGTACATTAAAGTAAAATTGAGTGAAATTTTTTTTACAGGGTACTATAATTTTATATCAGGACTACTTAGGACAATGACTACAAGTCATGATTAGAATTGCCATGGACAGTATACAAAACAGTACTTGTAAATACCAGCTAGAGGATTTAATTCCAGTTTCAAATATTCGTCTGAAGAATATAGCGATATTCTTCTCGAAACGTCAAACAGTCTAAACCAACGACTTGGCAATCAATCCCCAAATTGTTCAATCATAGACTGGAACTGAAGGAAGGACCTGAAGACACATTATGCAAGTTATTAATGAAAGAGCGAGGATTTAGCTTTATCTGTGACAATTTTCCATATAACGAGCGTTCAAATAAAAACGTGGTCAAGTTGGTTCTGAAAATTTGGACGTAGGGCGTAGCGTATAGCAAATGAACTTGAACGTCATCTGTCAAAGCGCTATATCGCCGCTATCAATTTGAATATTTTCGTTTTAAAAAGCGTTTAAAATGGTGATTTTTCAAGAACAAAAAGTGTTTATCATAGAGTCCTACTTTAGAAATGGACGCAAGATTGATGGAATATGGAAGTATTCTATTGAGGAATGTTTCATAGAATTTCAAAATCAATTTCCCGGCGTTGTTGAGTACAAAATTTTTCAAATTGCAGTTAAGCGTTGTGTTACCATCTGCAGGCTCGACTTATAGACAAGATTCGTGAAATTAACAATACCCCGAGCATCTTAGAAAATGTCTTTAATTCTTTGAGGAACAGGTGTGAAAAGTGCTTGGAACAAGGAGGGGGACACTTTCAGCAGCTGCTTTAATTTATTGTTATAACAAGGAGGGGGACACTTTCCACAGCTCCTTTAATTGTTTGTTATTGTTATCACGATTATTCTTTAAAATAAAGTTATATAGTCATTAACGTTATTGAAACTGACAGCTGCTATACAGCTCGTTGAGAAATGAGGTTAAGTTTGGTCGCTATAAGCTACTCCCTACGTCCAATGTATCAGAGCCAACTTCGACCACGTTTTTATTTGAACGCTCGTTATTTTTATGCCCAACGTCTATATCTAATTTTATCTTCCAACGTCATATTTATGGTAACTAACCTAACCTACCTTATCTATAAATAAATAAATACATCGAAGACAAGTGCCTGAAATTTGATGGAACCCCCAATTTGGACAAGATACCTCATAATATCTCATGTATCAGGAAGAGGGGCTCAACAGATTATCTCGCATACTCGCAGGAATACCACCTATTCCACAACTATCCAATTTATCGAAAAAAACTTTGCACAACGCATGCGACCAGATATCTCAAATTAACGAACCGAAGAAGGATTTGCTAAAAAATCCAGTAGCGTTAAACCGCGCTTGTGGTCAGCAACAAATCAAGCGGGCAATGATGGATGGCGTTGCTGCAGTGTTGCCAATCAATTTTATGAAAAAATCTTTACATGTTTTTGAAATTTCTCTGAATTGATGAAATTTTACCCTAGGTGTATTCAGATGACTTTTTAAAATTAGTTTAGGAGATAGTTGGGAACATTTATACATCTGTGTTTTTAAATCTATACATTATACGCGTCAACAGGATTAAGTTTGTGGGTGAGTTGCATGCACCCATAGAATCGCACTCTTTGTCGTTCTTACCGAATGCATAATAACTTCTGTTGTTGAATACATAGTCCTGTTTCTCACCTTCAAACTTATCCTTGTTCACCAGAGTTTTTTTGTAGGTACAGCTGCAAACATGCAACTATATTTATAATATTTTAATTCTTTAACTTTTTTTTATTTGTTTTCGAGTATCATACAAAGCCTTTTCCTTTTTTATTTGTATATTATAACACTGCATGAATTTTGTTTATATTAATTTTTATTGTCTATTCTGTTATTGGTCTGTGGTCTGCTGTAAAAAATGTAAGAATAATAATAAATGTGAATTTATTATAATATAAAAATTTAAATTAAATATACAAGATTTTTTAACAAATGTATAAACTTCATGAAAATTAATAAAAAAAAGAATAATAAACAAAAAGTAATAAAAGTTTAGTTTTAGTTTTAATAAATCCGTGATCTCAAAACCAAGAAAAGAAAACTACTTAATCTTTAGTCAAAGCTACTGAAATTTTCCTAAATTTTGCAATATCTCTAAAAGTTTCCAAATTTCTCTAATTTCCCTAGAATAGGAAAATTTCTCTAGAACTGGCAACATTGCGTGGTCGGTTACGCACACGGCCGGGGTGGGTGTAGTCACTTTCACCGCGGTAGCCAGAGCTCTGCTTGCATCACCAAGGACAAGCGACTATCACGCCCAGCACTCTAGATACAGTTTCATCAGGACGTCGTTCGTTATGCAGATCTGGCCCAGTAGCGGGTTAGCGGGCGATTGCGCTTGCGAAAAACGCTGGAAATGTGCGGATTTGCATCTAAATTGGTTAATGGTCGTTTAATTAGACGGTGGATGTGAATGCAACGGCAGGCAATTTAGAATTGAGACATAAAGTCGAGCGTAGATTGGCCAACGGTGTGGTTAAACGCACGAAAATGGATTAGAGAGGAAGGAATTGAGTCAATTAAAGACATAAGCAAATATTTCCGCAGAAATATGTAGTATCACCAAATAATTAATCTACCACGAGTTCAAGAATGTATGATTTTTGAGACGCAAATATTAAAATGAGAAGTATTTTCTCTAACATCACTCTTAGAATATATAATTATCCACACTCATGAGTACAATAAGCAAATTAAAATACATCGAAGATAGCATTTTTACTTTACTTTTGTTAAAATTGCTCTGAAAAAACTGTTTCCCTAGAATAATGTGTATAGTGCAAATTAAAACTTTTATAACAAATACACAACTTTTATTTAAAAAAACACTCATCTCCATACTCATTATCCAATGAGTTTAACTGGAAACCGCTTAATACGCCTTATGCATCTATGAAATAAAGATTATAATCAATGAATATATTATTATGTGCTACACTGAAAGAAATGGGCTTATTAAACTGTTTTTTCTAGAATAATGTGTATAGCGCATATTAAAACTTTTATAACCAATATACAACTTTTATTAAAAAAAGCAATCATCTCCATACTCATTATTCAATGAGTTTAACTAGAAGGTGCTTAATACACCTTATGCATCTATGAAATAAAGGTTATAATGAATTACTTATACATTATTAGGTGTTATAGACTTTATATTCCAGTTGTATAGTAGGGAAGATTTGTTGTATAAACACCAGTATCCGAATTTGTATATAACAATTGTATTAACAGAATTATTCGTTCTTATACTGAATATGTTTCCGTTTTTAACGTGTAAAACGCATTATATAATGGTTAAGTGATCGTCACCTCTCGGTGCATAATCGGTTATGATCGTTGTTAAGTTATATTCACAGTCTTGTAATAATAATCATGTCAGACCCGAGAGCGAAGTGCGCCGACTCAATAAGAAACCTGGCTATTCCAGCCGCTGATTTAGGATTCGCCGCACGAGCTCATCCCTTCTAAAATTTCAGTTCAGTAGTATGCTATGCATGAAGCAGAACGGTACTCAACTATCTTATACAGTCCACTTTTATTGTCCATACATGTTCAATCATTGTCAAAATAAACACAAAAAACCACAACGTCTTTATTATCTTTACTCAAGAAGAGAAAATACAACAATCGTAAAATTTCCGACAGTCCGCTGTGCATCGACTTACACACGTCTAGTTTGATGAAAATGGACAGTATATGCACATGTTTTGTGGGATACATGATCATATCGCGTTGTGTGAAATGGAAAATTATTATGTAAGTATCTAACTGTTTTATGGCTTGTAATTGATTTGTTTTTTCAAATGTAAATCTTGTTTAAATCTTAAAAATTATTATTTTGTAGGTCCTATTAGAAATCGCTGATGTTAAGTTTTACATAAGATGGAGGAACAGAAGGTTAACGGTGACAAAGAAGACCATGGGTATAAAGTCAATCAACCAGAGGAAATAAAATTATATGGAAAGAGGCTCAACCTTTCTGGGGATGCTTCATTCTTAAGGTGGAAGAGTTATAGTGCAAATTCTCATGTAATACAAGAAAATACGGGTGCATCGTTGCTAAGAAAATAAACTGGATAGTTTTGGGAACGATTTGTCATCATTTTTAATGCTTAAAAGTATGTTTTATGTATGTTTACATTAGAACATTAGCTTGTAATTACAGTTATCCAATAAAATTTCTGAAAACTTAATGACGTATGTTTTTAACTCATACAGAGTATACAACAGTTTAATACATTTATTATTATAAAACTTATAACCAGTACTAGATGTTCTAATAACGATATGGAACACTTTAATAACAGTTATTGCTATTATTTCGTAAAGGGTATAAAAAACGTTGTATACTAGTTATACAATAATTTCATAAAGAATAAGGTTTATAGTCACTATACAACTGTGCTAGCAATACGCGTTTTATTTCCAATATTCACCTGTTTAACTGTCACATATAGTATACAATGGTCTTATAATGGTATATAGAATTCTAATAAAGAATAAAACGCATTTCTTTCAGTGTATAGTCTTCATGTTCCAATTGTATAGTAGGGAAGATTTGCCCTATAAAGACCAATATCCGAATCTGTATACAGTGAGCGGCAAAAGTATTATATTTTTAGTTGCGCATTTTCTGAAGCAATTTTCATTTATACAGGGTGGCCCAAAAAAAAGTTATGAAATCAAGGCCAACTTTTTTAAATGGAAACCCAACTTTTTTGTATTTTTATTCAATTCTCCATAGTGTTCTGATCATTTTTTATGTAACATAACCTATACCTATTTTTCGAGATAATGGCGTTTGGATATAATATGGAAAATTAAAAAAAAATTACTCTTGATACGTAAGGACTGTAACGTCAAAGTCAGTGAGAACTGGTGTACTTTCTGCTAAATACATTTCGTGTTTTTCAAATATTTAAGCACAGCTAATGAATTTAATTCTTAATTTTAATTTGTTTGGTACAAACTGACAAAGCCAGAACACAGCAAGAATAATGTGAAATATTCAAAAACTAATATCCAAATCATACAATCATTACTGTAAGAAAAAATTGCAAAATAATTCCGGATTATAAACTAATTCAAACAAACAGAGTTAAATTAAATGTTCAAATTGCCATCCATTGGTTTCTTGACAATACACAAGCCTATGATTGATTGGATGATCTGGATACTTGTTATTGAATATATCACACACTTCTTATTGTGTTATAGCTTTGTCACCGTGTCCCAAATAAATTAGATTTTCTATCCGCTGCATTTCTGTTAGATGTGCCATCTAGATAAGTAATTGCACTGTCCTAAATAATAAAAAATAGTAGTAATGAACAAGGTACATCAGTTTCAACTGACTTTGACGTTACCTATTTAATATTTAGTTGCTTGACGACGGCTACAATGCGTGCTTTTCTGGAGAGTTTTTTGTTTTTTGTTCTTTACAGAAAAACATGAAACGGTGCTAAAAATTTGCAAAATAACCTGGCTCATAATTTGAATAGTGACATTTAACAAAATCATATTTTATACAGTAAAATTATGCGTTTTTAATTAAATTATACCTAAATACCTAACTTATATTTTTTACATTCAAGTCATTACGTCCTAATGATCAAAATAAATCACCGAACCACTTATTTCTTATGGATTTTTCTGATTTGAAGCAACTTTCTGTGAATCACACAAATCTAAGATGGAAAAGTAAACGTGGTTTTATTTTAAAACCAGCAGAGTAAATCTCAGGGTGAAATTTAACAGGCAAATAAAACTCAACTACCCGACTGACTGACAACACACGCAAGCATGCGGCATCGGTTTCCCATGCGGTGACATCACAGCCGCCGGTTCAACGGATACTCAGCGTGCCAGTTTATGATTTTTTTTGGATAACTTGTAGGCGATATAAAATTCTAATTTTTTGCAGAGAACCTTAAAATTTGCTGAATAAGCCCATTGTCAAATATAAAATGAAAATTAGTAATTACAGTAAAGCAGTTACTGAAAAAATTTACACATAAAATGAAACGTGAATAAGGAAAAGTTAGTGATAAATAAATACATACATACACATACAGAAATACCTTCTCCGAGTTTTATATATACCTGTTCAGATGCGAACATTATATGTTCGTTAATCTAAATTAACGAAAATTGTCCGCAAATTCTCTCATTTGATCTTTCTAACGCTACCACTGGCAATAATTGATCACAATAATAATAAGTATATATTATTTTACTCAGATGACCTCATTTTAATAACTTTTAACGATCATTGCTAATATACGTTTCACAATTATTGTTTACGATTAGATGTATATTATAACCTGAGGTTTTTTGTATTTGATATTGTAAAATGGTAGGGAAATTATTATTTGAAATCATTTTAGGCCTGCATATTTATGTCGAATATTTATAAATGGGAGCAATACTTTCATACTTCGTTTACATAGAAAATATAGTGATACAATAAAAAGTCATATGCGAGGTAAAATTCATATTAATAGTTAAATAAACATGATTAAATAGGCTTCTAACAGAACCGGACTCGTTCATTAATGTATTGTATACAAACGCCCAAAATGTCGCAATAGATTAATATTGATGAAAAATACTAACGCTAAGTAAGAATCTTCAGAAAACACTATCCGAGAAAGTTTCAGGGTTATATTAAGTATGTCTAAAATATATCATTACGTTTGTGACATCTTAAATTTTAACAAAGGACAGTACTTATGGCGTGAAATTAGTATTACACAATTTTGCTGCAGGTTACATACGCACTACCCTATAAAGTGTCACAAAGGCAAATCAATCTAAGCCTCTTTGAAAATTGCTTTGAAGCCAATGGCACATTAGAAGATATGTAGACTGACATCCTAAGCAGCTCCTTTTAAACTTGGAAATTAATATCTTGAACAGTCTCTGCTTGCTTTAATTTTTGCTCTGTTGAATTTAAAAAATAAGCATTTACTTTTTAAAGTCAATTATCTCAAAATATGTTTTTATCTTGATAAACGGTTTTGCCATAGATAAGCAAGGTCCTAATTATGTGGCTTAAAAAATAGGTACCCTGTATATGTGTTCTCTTGCTGGCAGTTCAAGATCAACTGAAGTGGATACAGAAACAGAAACATGTCACACTGACTAATACTTAAATATTTTTAAAAAATGCGGTTGATTAATTTTAGAATTTATTTGTTTATCATGCTAAATGAGGACCTCTAATTTGGCCACAAGTAAATTTTATTTTAGAGAACTATAAATTTCTAGATAGTAGCGAAAACTAAATGAGACTGTTATTTCTGTCTTATGAAAAAAAATGACAAAAGTTTAAAAAAAAAGTGAGCCGTGTTGGCTCTTCATTCTCTTATTTCTTGCATTACGTCTGTTTACCTTTGTAAGTACTGTATCAAGTCATTAACAATTATAGCCAGTAAAAATTGGTAGCGCAACTCAATATTTTTATTTGAAAATAAGGACTTAATGTACTTTAATGTATTAGTATCTATCAAAATACTTATATTTTGGTAGTGAATATAGGTAGTTATAGCTGAATCATTTGTCGGTCGTCTCAAGGCATACTGATAAAAACCAATAAGCTCGGAACCGGTATCGATCTGGTGGTTCCACGGAGGACGATGTTAACTATTTACTAGATATTACCTACGTGTGTAAGTCAATACTAGCAGGGGTTTTAGTCCACAAAGTAGTTTTGTGTCATTGTATCATAAGTTAAGGTAATAAATGTATATAGAAGTTTTACCTATTAATTTTTTTAATAGGAGGAAGTAAAACTTCTTTTAAAATGTAATTTTATATCAAAATATGTTAAGAACATTAATGACACTTACACAGAGTTAACTTCTACAGGGTGTTACGATTATGGGGTAAAAAATCTATTAATTCTATCTATTAATCGTTTTTTTGAAATTTCTCTTATATAACCTAAGTTGAAAATACACTTTTTAGATACACTGTTAAACCCTTCATAAGTTTTGTTTGGACTTTTTTTTGTTACTACCATAACAACGCCGATATGAAGGACGCATTCTTGAAATTTTTAAATTGCCATTACTTCTAAATGCACGTCTAGTTTCCTACGCTCCGTACCGTTAATGGATCACCCTGTATAATAAATATAATAATATATTTTTAGGCATTTATATTTGGAACAGGAAGTTTTTTCTCTAATCCTCCCTTTTTGATAACAACAATTGGAATGTTGCAATAGTAACAGGTGATTTGAGGAATTTAAAAACAACGCAAATATGAAGTGTCTCATTAAACTGACATTATTATGACTGATGTTAATTGGCGGAATAAACAGATATAGAGCAAAACAAATGCTGTTAAGTTATGCAACATTCACGTATATATGTATCCAGAGACCACATCCATCAAATTGGAAAAAAATGAGATTAAGAAGTGGCATGTGTCTCAATTACTAGATGAAATTCATTCAGAGTTTGAGATTAGCATTCAAACGCGGTACAAAAAATTTGTCATATTGTAATATTAACACAGTTAAAGTGATTAAACTGCATATAATTAAGATAAGGTTCTAATTTACAAGCTACTTTTACATGTCAATGATTCTGGGAAATCCTTTTAGCATGAATAAATCAGAGTTCTTGTTCGGATTTGATTTGATATAGTTTTTATGTTTTTCGAAATGTGGTGTTAATTAATTGCATAAAAAATACACACCTAACTGCAAGAATGGGCAGGTAAAAATGTAGACTTCTTGAAAGTTTTTAATGCTTCCATTATACTATGTAATATCTAATTATTAATCTGTTTTCAGCACGTTTCTAATTATTTTTTTAAAGTTCTAAGAGAAAAAGTATAAAACATAATATTGATGTCAAAAAAAATACCAAATTAGTTACTCGATTAACAAAAATGGTTATATAGGTAACACTTAAAATAGATAAAATTTAATGCTCAGAAAAAATTATGCCGATTTAAAGTGACTGCTCTGTGAAAAAAATTACATACTTTTATTATTTAGTTTGCCACTGTTTAACTAAACGACAAATATATGTTTTTATTCAGTAGATATACCAGATTTTAATCTTATCACAAATAAGATACAATTTCATAAATCTAGACTAAATGTTGCACATTAAATAGTACCTACCTACTCTTATTATTACTTACTTACTAAATTTGTGGTTATTCTTGTACAAATCGTGTGTTGCAATTTAAATATTTCATCATTTAACTTGTTAATAATGTGACATAGTTAATAGAAAAAAGTATGCACCCAATATATACGATAAACAGTACAATACTTATACAGCGTATATTTTCTTATAGCACCATTATTTTCAATTCTAATATTATTTACGTTTTATACAGACATTTCTTATAATTTGTTAAAAACAGAGTTTAATGATGTTAATGTTAACGTTGTGGTAAACGTAATATTGCACATTTTCCAATTAAATAATAAATACAGAAATTTCCGGTGGTTGTATTTTATTAATTTTACTCATAGGAAAAGTTGTAAATAAATTGTGTTTTTATTAATAACTTACAATACAGTTATAATATGTAAAAATATACAGGGTGTTCCATTTAAATTGACAAAGTTAATATCCGCAGCCATTTTGTTTGAACTTCATTTTCGAAAACTTCATAAAAAATCGTGCAACTTTTGTATTTCACATTATTTTATAACTCTTAAAACAAAAAAGTTAAAGGGGGTCAATATATAGTGAATCACCCTGTATATTGGAAAAGTTAATTTTTTATTACATAAATATGTCTGTAAAACCACTGAGTTTTGTATAACGCTAAACTGGATGCTTAATATAATAATCCAAAAATAATAAACTTGATTTACACATGAATTATTCAATAGGCACAAAAAGTAATACTACAACACACAACACAACGCACGTGCACAAGATGCACAGGGTCGTCTTAAAAAATTTTTCTCACTCTGCAATATGTAGTTTGTAGACATATTGCTTGAGTTTCTTCTTTTTTTTTGTATTGGTTTGTTTTCCAAAGGCATGCTATTGAAAATCTTAAGAACTAATGAAGAATGTTGACCATCAGTTTTGTGCATATTTGAATGAGTTAGATTATTTACAGCCTCTACTAATGCCATATTTCAAGAGATTAAACAAATGATTTTTATGCTGTTTTAAGTTTAATTTTTAATCATGTGGTTCATTTGATTGCATATTATCTCCGGTATCACATCCTCATAAGTTACCCTGTTTATATTTTACGTATTTGCATTAAATTTGATTAACATTTCAATAATATCTTACAAAATCTATTGCCTTCGTAGTTCTCAACTTTTTCTATCAACTCCAGTTTTATTGGTCCACTGGGTACATGGATTTATTGCCTAGGACCTGAGTCATTAGAAATTGCAAGTGACGAAGTAAACCTCGCGTGCTTTGGACTCGTGTAGCTCGCGTGCCAGCATCTGACCTACATTGTGACCCTTCACTCTCGCTATGCATCTCGATCCACGCCCAGCGAAACCATCTAGCGTTCGATTTAAATGGAAAATATTTGTCAGTGCAGAAATACCAGCCGGGTATGCCGCTTCGATGTATCTTGCACATCGCACATGGCTTTGATTGCTGGTTGTGAAACGCTGTTTATGTGTTTCGTATACAGGGTCGCGTATAAACATTATTCTCAACAGCTACTGGCATGAATAAAAAAATAGAAATAAAAATTAAGAACAGCTTTATTAGAAACTATATTTTTGGAAACGAAGTAAGAAAAATGGTAGAAAAGCTGCGCCACAATGATCAATTATTTTTGTTTACTTTAAAATCTCACAATAAGTCGACGATGCGCTCTTTGACGAAAATTATTATTTTAAATGTTTTAAATTTAAATTTTTAAAGTAGACAAATGGGCGTTTCATGTTTTTGTCAAGTTTCTGTTGAAAATTATATTTGTATTCCAAGTCATTCAAAGTTTAAATCAGTTTTTAATTATCTGTGAGAAAATGGCACATTCTCGAATTATTAATTGTTTTGACCTTATTATAATCAATCCTTTGACCGTCCGGAGTTCAATAACGCATTTAACAATTCGACAACATTTTTTTCATTTTGAAAATCTATTGTAACTTTTAATAACTATTCTGTTTTTTTTTCTTTGGCTTCTCAATTCGTCTTGTTTTGTGTAGTTTTAGTTGTTTTAATTTTGTTTTAAAATTTTTCTTTAGTGTACATACAAATTCATTTTCATTTTGTAAATTCAAAAATTTGCGAGAAAATTTAAAATAAACATGCAATTTTTTTGGTGGTAATAAAAATTTAAAAATTATTAAAGACTGTTGGAAGTTAGACATAATGACAATATTAATGTAACTGAAGCAAGAACCAATTGCATTTAAAAATATTTGTATTTAATAGCTACATTAAATAATATATTATTTTATGCTGAATGTTCAGTTTTAATCAAATAGGATTAAGTATTTATAGAAAAAAAATAATAAAAGTGTAACAAATCATAGCTTCATTCGTATTTGTCTACTTTTAAAATTCTTAGGCACATTAAAAAAGGCGCGAAGCGGGTGAATCTTTTTATATACACTGTTCTAATTAAGTTTATTAAGACTAGTCCTGGAGTTTTTGAATTATTCTTTTCTTTTTCTATAACTCTTAAGAAGTTTTTGTTTTTTACCTTTATTTATACAGAGTGGCAACAAATTATCCGGTATTTTCAGTAGTAGGTACCTTCATAAAAAATAAGAATTCTGTACATATAATCTTTTTTCCAAAAATGAATAATAAGGGAAATATATCCCTATGACTTTCACATAGTTTTAAAGTTCTTGGAAATATCGTATTAATATTTTAAACTAGTTTTTGAGAATGACTGTCGCTATTTAATTCCAATTTTTCTTAGTTTTGTTACTTTTTTTGATTTTGTTATATAGTTTTTATAGGTCGATCAGATTTATGTACTTATGACAGTGCACTTGTAAAATTCTGGTAAGTTTTTTTAGAAAATTACTTTAGTTGAAGACAATAAGATCGCCAGATTTAATCTCAATTAATGTTTTTTTATGCAGTCGCCTTAAAAGTAAGTACATGTCGAGTGACGAGATCGTTTACATTTGCTTGATTGAAATATTAACTTTTTATCATTATTGCTAGTATCTATTATTAAGGTATTAAAAAATATTTCACGATAATAGTTTCCATTTGCACAAATAATCTTCAAAAGAATATCAATGTAGCAGCACAATACTGGTTAAAATTTTTGCTACTCTTCTGAATTTTGATGATTTGGATTACTACTCGAATAAGTCAATTACAAATAGTAATTAGTTTAGTATCCATAATAACTGTTCTTATTTTTTAAATCGTGTTGCCAATTTCTACATTAAAAAAATGCTGACATCTGTGTACGTTACCATATACTTAAGAACCTAAGACGTTTTTAAATTAATTACTAAATGTTCCCATGATTAATGATTCCCTGATGTTAATCTGCTACTCCTATACCTATTAGCAGTTTGCATTATACTTATTAGGTCATATCTGGTAGCCTCGTAATTCATTTTCATCAGATAACTTATTTTTTAATCTAATGTTTTTATTCTGAGTGATTAATTTTGAATTTCGCAAATTTCCATTACCCCTAATTAATGAATCGCATCTACAACTTAGGTCTTTCCAATAAAAAGGGACTTGATGTTCAATTATGTTGATATATAGGAGAGAAAGGGCAGATTTAAATTCTTTGACTGTCCGTTCAGTTGAATCTTTTCTTCATTTTCATAATTTAGATAAATAATTTAGAATACACTTTCAATAATTTCAGCGCGAAATATGTTATAAGATAGTAAATTTAAAGACGTATCAGTGGTGAAAAGGAAGGTGTTGGAATTCGGATTCAGCGACCCCAAAAGCGTTTACCTAGATATTGGTTTACTTAGTTGCAGTTGATTCTCTACATTTCACCTTGAAGTGACGGGTCAAACGGACACCGGATTCGGCTTCAGTGACCCTAAAAACGTACAGATACCTAGATTTACTTCATTGGCAATTGATTCTCTACATTTGACCTTGAACTGACCTTTAGCCAGACCTGATCTGATCAAATGGTTACCGGATTCGAATTCAGCAACCCCAAAAACGAACAGATACGTGAGTTTACTATGTTGGCAATTGACCTTAATCCAAAACTGATGGGATCAAACGGACACCAGATTGACCCCAAAAACATATGGATATCATGGTCTTGTCTTTCGGACCTCCAACTTTTTTTTGTGGGGCTGTGTAATCAATCTGTTTTCATCATTCCAAGTTCTGACAACAAAAACAAATTGATTTTCAAACGTCAACAGATTATTGAAGTGCTCGATATACATATATAGATATTTTAATTTTTTATTTATGTAGCCAAACATTTTCGTAAAAACTTGACTGATTGTGTTGACGCAAGAGGTTATTTCATTAACATTAGCAAATACTCGAATACTCGAATAAATAAAGAAATACAGTCACTCTCTGAGATAGGGTTGTTAAAAATTAGTTGTATTTTGATTTTATGAAGTAGTCAATTTATTTACCAATTTTAGACATACGAAAGTGTCATTAAACTTTAGAATTAGAATAGGCATTATTTAATAAAAAAATGTGATTGCTTCACAAATTATTAATAACCACATTACTTTAAAAAATGTATGCGCGTCACTTTTTTTTTCGTATTATTTCAGTGGTTAGTTGAAGATAAGCCATTGTATCCTGTTTTTTCTAATTTGTAGTTTCGTTTAAGAAAGAAAAGGCGATTTTATTAATAATAATGCTAATAAATTGTAGTATGTGTATGTTTAGATACTTAGAAGAGAAAGAAACAAATAAGGAACATTATAATGCCGTGTATCTCAGGATAGGGACATCATATATTGAAAAACATTTTTTTAACACAATTATGTATCAATTTATCCATATAAATTTTTAAAGGTTTGAAAAAGAAACTTCTTAGTTTGTGTGTACCTTTTTTGTTTATCTGAGATAAATATAATATTAGAATAAGTAACAAAATAATATACAGCATCTTATTTTTAAACAATAAAATTGGGTTTTTGAGTATTTTTTCCCCTGAAATTATCAATTTTTAATATCTCCTATGGAGTTTGAGTAAAACAAATATACCGTGGTACGCAATAATACGTTTGTTTCTAAAATAATTACTAGAAAGGGTGCTATTTTAACATTGCTCTAAAGACCTTTGCTTTAAAAAGCATATTCATCTAAACATTTTTTCTTATTTTTATGTCAAATCGATCCTGCAAATATGAAAACGGAATTCTCGAATACTCTGTATTTTTGAACATTCAAGGCTGAAATTTGTTCTTCCTTTAAAGATATCAAAACTAGCAGCTATCGAAGCCTTACAGGTAAAATTACTACCGCCAGAAAAGTACTTAAAATTTGTAAAATCATATTAATTACTTTATGAATAACTAATCTTACAATTACAATGTAATACGGTAGCAGAAAAATTAAAATACTTCATAAGTAATATTGTAGAATTTAATGGAAAATACTTGAACAGGTAATGGTAATAACAATATAAAAAAAAATATTATCAATATTAGTATACTACAACTTTAAATAAAAGATGACGTAGGTGCATTTGTTTAAAACTGGTTCACAAGTTATAAGAATCCATATATTTCTCCAGTTTACGGTAATTTACCAACCTACCTACAGCAAAAAAAAAGAGTTAATTACTAATTACCTAAATACTAAATACTTACCACACATAAATCTTCTTATTTAACAGTCCCATTATGGTATTTTCTTTTTCCATTCTTCAGGTATTGAGTGACACATATATCTACTATCTGTATTTGTATTTCTGGTTGCCGAGATCATCAATCGTTTATTCCGGAAATGTTACCCCCACCAAATCAAAGTACTTCCGTGGTACCAGAACCTTCGAGTTCTCAGAAAATCGAGCGAGGAGTTGAATTTTAGTAGGCGATGGGATAAGTGTGCTAGTTATTAACTACCAATTTTCCTACATTTGGGGATCTGAAGTTGCACACGAAAAATCCACGCCATTCACTCCTCGATGTCTACCGATAGTATCCCAACAAATTGAACTCAGCCTCTTCAAGATATCCGATTATATAACTAACACCTGCAGCCAAGCTCCAGTTTTTTTTGTACATACTTTTTCTTCTTCGTCTTACAAATCTCTTTTAAAGGGTGAGTTTAAATTTTATCATCTTCCCAAAGAAAAAATCGTTAGGGATGGGGTTTAATTATTTTTTTCCTCCATATTTTTAGATATTTACGGACAAGCTAAAATTTACGGACAAGCTAAAATTTACGGACAAGTTAAAATTTAAGGACAGGCTAAAATTTAAGGATGGGCCAGAATTAAGGGCAATATGGTATTTTAATTTAAATTCTAAGTGGAAAACGTCTTCCGTGCTGTTTCTCCAGTTCCCGAGTCCAAATTTAGGCGCAGATATACCGCTCCACCCAATTTAGGACCTGACGTCGCCATTTTCCTCCATCCACAGGACTCGACCATTTCATCGAGAAGCCGCCAGGACAGATAAGAACTTTTTTTATATACTCTCTCTCCTTTTATGAATTGGTTAAAGTAAGACAGAAATACATATTACCAACAAAAATTTTTATATAAGCGTTATAATAATTATTTTGATGAAACATACTGAATGCACGCATTTATAAATATCTATATATATAATATGTTTATTTAAAATATGATAATGTTACGCTAAAGCATAGTACTATGAATAAGACAGATTTGGAGTAACTCCAATAACATAAACGTGTTCTTTATCCTTATTACATATTGTTTCTCAAATTATTAATCGCTTCGAATATTAAATTAATCACTTTATAACCCAATCATTCTTTTGTAGGTATTATATATCTGATTTCACTAATACGAATTATTTCTTTATAAAATGTTCTTATATTTGTTTTTTTGGAAACTAAGGATTTTACAAAAAAATTTTTACGATATTGACTTCATTTCTCATGTATCTATTCCCAAATTTTTTTTGGATAACTCGTGAATCACCCTGTATATAATAATACTAATATCTCTACTCCTCATTCTAACTACGAGAGTTAGCCCAGAAGTCGGAGACTTGTGCGGGAGAGGAGGCGGCACATTATTATTACGCAGGCCGCATTTGCGCCCAGGAACGACTTATGTTGGTAGGCCCTAACCACCATTCAGTGCAGGAATAAGGGAAACCTGGAAAACCTCATTAATTAGGGGGGTGGTCAAATGCCAACCGGTGTCAATCTCTCACATTGACCCAAACCAACATTCTTCCACCCTACCATACCTGCACAGAGGGTGCCAATCCTCCGTACAAGCATAGCTAATCTACGGTCTACCGGCCGCGGGATTCGAAACCCGGGCAGATCGACACATCGATTTATGTACTGACGCCTTAAACCGTGCGACTATCGACCGAATTTTATCAGTAGTCAGACATTTTATTATTGATATTTTAACTTATTTTGAAGACACTATGATAGTTTTAATTAACGACATATCGCGTTATGTATTTTGTATTTCGTATTTCGTATTTGGTATTTCATATTTCGTAGTGGGACTTCGTATTCTGTATTCGATGTTCCTTATTCCGCATTTCATATTTTATATTAAAAATATTTAAAAAATTAACGACATATCGCGATATGTATTTTGTATTTCGTATTTTATATTTCGTATTTGGGACTCCGTATTCCGTACTCCATGTTCCGTATTCCGCATTTCATATTTCGTATTTCATATTTCATATTTCGTATTTCATATATCGTATTCCGTATTTTGTATTTCATATGACATAATTTCGTATTTCGTATTCCGTATTTGATATTTCGTATTTCATATATCGTATTCCGTATTTCAATATATCGTATTTCATATTTCGTATTTCGTACTTTGTACTTGTCTGCCATATTTTCAGTGTGAGATTGTTTGGTTAGGCAAAATTATTTTCATTAAAGTATACTTGATTGATCGGGGCAAGGTTTATCTGATCTAAACCCAGTATAAATTTTCCAATACAGCATTTTTTATTTGGTGAAAATCGCATGAACTGTTTGATGTTCAAGTTGCTTTATTTACTTTCAGATGTCATTTAAAGAATTGCGCTGTAAATATGGGTTATTCGAAACAATTTTCCAGCTGCCTGCGAACAAATCATAGTTCCATGCAAGGCAAATAAGCTCGTGGCTGATAAGCCGGACAAGTAAACAAAAGACAACGGTCTGAATAATTACAGGCGATGGCCGCGTGACTAGCAAGGGACGGAGACAGGTCGGTCTCTCTGTGTCCTGTAACTAGAGCATACGTATCGCTAAAGGTATATCGAAGGTGATCGGACATAAATACACATCGTTAGGTTGCACCATCTCGGCCACACCCAGAGAAAGTGCCGGAACAAGGCACTGCCATCGGAGGATCTGTGCACGGGTCACCTTGCTCTTTTTTCTGCCAATGTGGAGGTGGTCGTGAAGGTTCCGAGACCCTTCTGAGATAGGTGTCGAGGAGAATAAACTCAAGGAATTACTTCCATAAAGTTTTAGTTTCATACACTGGGAAAACAGTTTTCATATACAGGGTAATTCAGAACTTATCCAAAAAAATTTTTTGAAAGTATAGGGGACATTCTTATAAATATAATTTTGTAAATAAAATTAAAAAGGGCATCTCGAGAATGATTTCAAACTACACTTCTGCACGACACTGGAATCTGGTCCACAGTAAAACCTGACCCTGTGCAAGGCAAAGCATGCGCTCGGCGACCGCACGGCGGCAAAGTGTCATAAAAAATTAACGGGCAAAAAATTTTAAAGAATTTCATTCCCAAGGAAAGAAATAAATAAAATTTTATAACACCTATTTCATATGTTATTATTAATTAATAAAATTAATTTGCGGTATAATAATAATATAATAATATCTCTACTCCTCATTCTAACTACGAGAATTAGCCCATAAGTCGGAGACTTGTGCGGGAGAGGAGGCGGCATATTATTATTAGGCAGGCCGCATTTGCGCTCAGGAACGAATTATGTTGGTAGGCACTAACCACCATTCAGTGAAGGAATGAGGGAAACCTGGAAAACCTCATTAATTAGGGGGTGGTCAAATGCCCACCGGTGTCAATCTCTCACATTAACCCAAGCCAACATTCTTCCAGCCTACCATACCTGCACATAGGGTGCCAATCCTCCGTACAAGCATAGCTAATCTACGGTCTACCGGCCGCAGGAATCGAACCCGGGAAGAAATGACCCCGCAGGTTCCTTATGGAAAATGGCTTCCAGCCGATAGTTCTAAAAATTTGGATTTGAATAGTTCTCGAAGCTTAGATAAAAAGTTGCCATATGCACTAAGCTGAAAAAATTATATTTTTCGAAATATAGTCGCCGAAAGATAAGAGTTATAGTACCGCGAGGTATAAATTGAAGAAGACTCATTGTAAGGTCAAATTAAGAGAAGACGTGCAATCTGTCCAAAACACATATTTCTTAGATTGTCGGGGTTACTGAATCCAAATCAGCCATGCATTCGGGTATACAGATGCTATACAGGATATACAGTATACAGAAGGTGCTTAGGGAAAATGATGATGAATTTCAATTGGATGAACATATATGTATTCGTTACGATGTATAGTAAAGTCAAAAACATATGTATTCATCAACGATGTTTGATACGTGTGTAGTACAACATTAATAAAGAATGTACTTTAGTTAAAAAAGTTTCTACTTATCGATTTTTTAACCTACCCTATTAATTAGTAAACTCCAGAACCAGGTTGGCCGTGGAACATCTTACAACCTGTTATCCTCTTAAGACTTCTCACTGTAAACTTTGCAACTGCGCAATACAATATAATAAAAAATATCCTAAAAGTGTAATAAAATATTACCTAATATTATTATAATATGATTACATATGTTTGGGACAGATATCATTTACAATGATCTTACAATGACCTTCATTTGATCTTGATGTGACCTTGAAACTCATCCGCACAGCCGAATGGATGGCAGATTCGGACTGAATGACCCCGATAACGTAAGGAACATGTGTTTGGAACAGATCTTTTCATTTGACCTTACAAGCTAAGAGTCTTTAATTTATACCTCGCGGTGCTATAACTCCTAGCTTTCATCGACTATATCTCGGAAAATATAATTTTCTCAGCTTAGTGCCTATGATAACTTTTTATCTACGCTTCGAGAACTATTCAAATCTAAAGTTTCAAAACTATTGCCTGAAAGCCATTTTCCATAAGGAACCTGCGGGGTCCTTTGCACACGATTTAAGTACTGACGCCTTAAACCGTGCGGCTATCGACCGATCGGTACGAATTAATAAAACAATTTGTCATACCTGATGCTACAACAACTATTCAAAATTTTGTTCACCGACGTGTAAACACATTTTTTGGGGCTGTCTTATCAAGTTTCTGCGAACTAACACAAATGCTGTCTTGCTTCAACATAACACAAATGCTTCACCATAACAAAAGATTGTCTTGCTTCACTATAAATTGGAATGATATCCATCAGCACCCATTTGCTATACACTTAAGCCATATCTGACACTTGAAAAACTAATGTAAATCCAATAGCAAAAACGTTAATACTAAAATCGAATTTCAGTATTTGGAATCGCCTGGAGCCACGTGGAGAGAGAGCGCATTGACTACAATAGCCCAGCGATGTAGTGGTTAAAAATACTACAACTTCCATTATATTTTTCTGGGAAACTATATGGATTTTACCAAATTTTTCTGACGATTTTAACATTTTTCATGACGCAGTTATTCCCAAATTTATTTAGATAAGTTCTAAATCATCCTGTATTAGTAACACAGTTCAGATAGGTTCTTCATACATACCAGAAATCTTTGATTAAATAGATTTCGCATAGGTATTTGAACAATTTTGTTAGAGTTGTCTGTGGTCGGTTATTGGATAAATTGTTTTCGTATGGCTTGACATTAAATTTTAATTATTTTCTTTAGCTTTATTTGTCTCATATACATATGTTCGGTACCGTGGATTGATATCTGTTCAAGTGTTTACAACGTCAGGTGTTTCCCGAGGTTCGATCTTAAGGCCACATTTGTTTAATTTACTTATAAATTATATCAACATAAATATTGGCAGCAATACATGGATACATATTACTGAATACCTCGTGATCATCAATGCTAGGCATATTTCCCATTTTGCCAATACAAATATCATTATATTATTACATTTTTATACAACAGTAGTCAAATTTTTACATTATAGTGTACTGATTGTGTTAACACATATATATTTTATTATTGTATAGATTGTATACAGGGGAAATTGAAAGACAACTAAAATCTAATCCGAATTGTTTCTGTACATACATTAATGAAAAAAAGGCATACCGGTAACACTCTTCCATCTATGAGATACAATAATGATATCTTCAATGATATATTCTGGATATTGTGATTGGATTTTCTCATTTTCATAACGATGAATATCTTTCCAAAATACACCTTGTTTTTCTTTTCTTCACATTTCGGAAGATCAAGTATTGCGAGCTTTGATTCAAAAAAAGTTTAAACCAAAAAATACGAATGGAAATCACGTGATTCCGGTATTCTTGCTGAAGGATTGTGTGTCTGTTTTGGCTTATCCATTGTCCGCATTCTTTAAGTTGTCTGTAACATTTCCCTCTGTGTGCAAAAAATCAAAAATTACTTCGGTTTTTAAAAACAAGAAGAGAAAGTATTAATAGATAGATAGAATATTTATTAGTGTTAGTTCACAAAAAGTGTTTACACACGTCAAAAAGAATAATTATAGTAGTAACAAAAAATCATTATGAAAAAAAATAATAAAATATACAACACAGCACACACACGCGTACACCAGTGCTGACATATAACTAGGTCGTAATTTAAAGAACAAAGAAAATGGTAATAAAACAATACAAGTACAAGCAATAAATGGTTGCCAAATGTTAAAATAAAATGTTTGTATGAAGACAACAAAACAAACTAACAGTAAATGATACATGTTAAAATAATATTATGAGTAATGTAATAAGAAAAAACTGAAACAATACAACTGAAGTGTACGAAGCCTACGTCTAAGTTGGTTAATAGAAAGTGTTTTATTTTGCTTTTAAATAACGTAGGGTTGCGATGACGTATTGGAGTTGGTAATGCATTAAATAATTGGATGCCCAGATATGATGTGCCATTACGTGTTTTACTTAAGCGATGAAAGTTTAAGTTTATATCATTTTTGTTTCTAGTATTATGAGAATGGATTTGATTACGGACAGTATACAACTCTTCATTTTCTTTTACGTACAAAAGACACNATAATAATAATAATAATAAAATATATAACACCGCACACACACTCGTACAGCAGTGTTGACACATAACTACCTGTAGCTCATAATTTAAAGAACAAAGAAAATGGTAATAAAACAATACAAGTGCAAGCAATAAATGGTCGTCAAATGTTAAAATAAAATGTTTGTAAGACAACAACAAAACAAACAGTAAATGATACATGTTAAAATAAGATTGTGAGTAATGTAATAAGAAAAAAACTGAAACAATGCAACTGAATTGTGCGAATCCTACGTCTAAGTTAGTCATATTAGGGTGAGATCACTTTTTAAAAATTCTTGCGTAGTATAAAATGCGTTGGTTAATAGACAGTGTTTTATTTTGCTTTTAAATGAAGTAGAGTTGAGATGACGTACTGGAGCTGGTAATGTATTATAAAACTGGATACCCAGGTATGATGTGCCATTGACAATTATAGACCTATTATTATATTAAATAATTTCAGTAAAATATTTGAAAGAGTACTTTATGAAATATTACTCATGTTAAGTCTCAAATATGTATTGACCAACATGGATTTATGCCGGGTCGATCAACATTCAGTAATTAATTTGCATAACGCAATTCATCTCACAATTAGATAAACTTGAAACTGATGGTCAGGTTAACATCATTTATGCAGATATCTCGAAATTTTTTGACATGTTAGACCAGGGCATTGTGTTAATTATTTAACATTGGACTCAGTAAAGATATTTTGTAATTCATAGCTAAATAATAGACGTTTGTTAGTTCAGTGTCTTGGTTTTAGTTCTGAAGAGATCGTAGCTACCTCAGAAGTCCCTCAAGGTTCGGTACTCCGACCACCTTTATAAATGATATCACATTATTTATTATACGCTGACGATCTTTTTACTGTAATAAGATCTGACTGTTCCAACATAATTTAGATATAGTCAAAGACATCATATTACATTTAATTACGTTCGACAATACCGCATCAATTACACGATTTTAATTTTTCCACATATTATCCGGCGAATTTCTACGCCATATGTTGATAACAATTTCCTGCAATCGGCCGTCGTCCACATAGCTATCTCCGTGTGGTCAATGCCTGGGCGTAGGTGGGCAATGCCGATACGGTTATTGCCCTGCTGGTCGCAGGCTCCGGTCTCCTGCAGCCACGAGAAATCACAGTTAACTAGACTATCCTCGTATGAATTGTGGCACCAATTATGGCCCTGTTTGTTTATAGGACCGGTCGGGGAAAAATTGCCAATAAAGATAAGAGTGAGGTAATTGAAATCTAGCCGTTCGAGGACGTTAGTTTGGAGTACACTGGCAATTAATTAACGTATTTTATGGAAAGTGCCTCTTCGGATATGTGTATGAGATGCACATATTAATTACACGGGCGTTATGTGTTTGAGATGTATATCTATGTATGATTTGTAATTAATTACTGCTTAGATGGAGACGGAGCTATTGAAAATACATAATTTTCTCCTAGTTCGGTTGAGAACGACTTACAACTTTTAACAAATAAATATTTTTATAAAGAATTAATCAAAAAGTGATTTAACTGGATATATTTTGAAAAGAATTAAATAAATAAATAAATAATTTTTTTAAACTTTTATGCAATTTCCAATGTGTTAAATAAATTTTACATACGTCTGGAACTTTATTTATTTGTTACTTTCTATTATCTATTATTTCTTAAGATTATTTATTTAAGATTTTCTTATTTCAAAACACCGAATTAATAAAAAAATGTACCTATTATTTTTAAGAAAAACATTTTAGCTTCGAAAACGTGTTTTAGTAAAAAGAATTATAGTGATATCTATTTAAATTTTAAATTGATATTAACGGTGCGATCTTAAAAATTCATGTTTCCAGCATTATTTACGGAAAATCAAAATTTTGCAAAAAGCAAGAAAGAAAACACGGTCATTACAAAAAAAATGCTACCATTTTCGAGATCTCAGGGTTGGTCACTCTTATTTAATTTTTTATTTCGCAAAGTTTTTTGTCACGATGTGTGCCTAAAAATCATCCCCTAAAAACGGTGTGTCCATCGCTTCATTAACAGATTATAATAATTTTTCGCATGCTGTCAAAAAATCGTAATATGTGGTGAACTATGTGGTGAACGATGTGCATGCCGTTTTCTATTTTGAAATTTACACCAAGTAGGTTTTTCTAGTCGATATCGGCTGCTTACATTTTCTGATACTGACAGGTTATACTAAAAGCTACTAAGCCCATTTTTTATCAGATGTTTAGTAAGGATGACTCTTCCGAATCATGCTCCAAAAACTGGTCTGCGTTATACAGGGTGACCAAAATATCAGGTCAAATTTGCCAATTGAAAAATTGAAAAATCTCGAATTTTTTAAATGCAACACCTTGTATATTTTCATACCATGCGATGCAGAATTAAATTCTCTACAACTTTGCTATACCCGCTCCTATACCAAAATTCATTAGTTTTTCATGAAATCTCATTTCTATGAAAAAATGCGAAGTTTACAAATAGCTTATATGTAAAATAACGTAGTAGGCTCCTGTCAAAGATAATCTGGAAAATTTTCGATTCACTTAAGGTTTAATAGAAAAGCGACAGTAATAACAGTGAAATGAATTACTTTAAAGAAGAATTAGTAAATAAATAACAGAATAATTAGTAAAACTCATGGTAACTGTTTATTGACAAGTATTTACCAATTTTCGTCGTAGAATTGCTCAATGTCTATAGAGAAATGGCATTTTGAGCGGTTACCTGTTATTTACTAATTTAACTAGGTCTTTATTACTTTTGTTAGAAATGCACGATGTTAATTTACTGTTTTGGATACTGCATGCGTGTGTTCTTGTTGTCTTCTCATAATTTGCATTTGTTGTTCTTTCAAACCTCTCCTTCAGTTTTACAGAACACTTTATACGAGGATATTGTAAATTTGGATTATTAGTTTGGTAAATACTTGTCAATAAACAGTTACCATGAGTTTTACTAATTATTCTATTATTTATTTACTAATTCTTCTTTAGAGTAATTCATCATTTCACTATTATTACTGTCGCTTTTCTATTAAACCTTATGTGAATCGAAAATTTTCCAGATTATCCTTTGACATGAGGCTACTACGTTATTTTACATAGAGGGTAGCCAATCGAAAACGTACCGCAAGGCATTACAGGGTAGTAATGAACTTTTCGGCAAAATCTAAAAACAGGTAAAGTTTGCTTCTGAGGGGGACAACTTTTGGCGCAAAAAGCATAGCAAAATCTTCAACCCCCTAAGTGGGGGTGCCATCCCCCAATTTTTTTTAAATGGGAATGGGGGTCAAGTGGGGGGTCATTAGAAAGGGCTTTTAATTCTCTATACATCGATTCTTACTTTTTGAAAATCGATCCATTATTTTAGAAAATATGCAGCTTTGAATATACGAACAATATTTTTGACGAGAAATGCGAAAATCGATTTAATTTTACTTCAAAA
>NW_019416222.1:379811-478753 GCF_000390285.2 Anoplophora glabripennis | reverse complement strand
TTCATAGAAATGAGATTTCATGAAAAACTAATGAATTTTGGTATAGGAGCGGTTATAGCAAAGTTGTAGAGAATTTAATTCTGCATCTCATGTTAAATACACAGGGTGTTGCATTTAAAAAATTCGAGATTTTTCAATTTTTCAATTGGCAATTTTGACATGATATTTTGGTCACCCTGTATAACGCAGGCCAGTTTTTGGAGCATGATTCGGAAGAGTCATCCTTACTAAACATCTGATAAAAAAATGGGCTTAGTAGCTAGTAGTATAACCTGTCAGTATCAGAAAATGTAAGCAGCCAATATCGACTAGAAAAACCTTTCAAGCGAGATATCTCAAAAACTGTGAATATTTGAATATAACTATTCTACACAAAGTACCCTTTATTTTTGATGTAGAATCCGAAAAAAATATAAAAAAATTATGTTTCTATTTAAAAAACCAAAGTTGGTGTCTGACCAGGAAAAGTGGAACACCCTGTCTAGTTGAATATATTTTTAATTTGTACATTTCGAGAAATGTGGCAACACAGTAAAAAGAAAAATTCATATATTCCTCATTTTAACATAGATATTGGACTTTCCCGCACTAGTGGGACTCGCTGAGGCCAAATTGAAAGAAGGTGTATTCGATGGACCTCAGATTCGAACATTGTACAAGGATGCAACATTCATCACTCCAATGAGTAGCGTTGAGAAGAGTGCTTGGACTAGTTTCAAAGCGGTTGCGACATAATTTTTAGGAAACAACAAGTGCCCTAAATACGAAGAAATTGTATCAAAAATGATAAAAGACTTTCAAGATCTGAGATGTTTGATGAACTACAAGTTCCACTTCCTTCATACACATCTAAATTGGTTTCTTGAAAATCTTGGAGATTATAACGAAGAACAAGGCGAACGATTTCATCAGGATATGAAGGTTATAAAACAGCGATATCAAGGAAGATGGGATGAAAACATGATGGCCGATTTTTGTTGGTTGTTAAAAAGAGAAACGAAAAATAGAGGGACTAATCGAAAGCGTAACCCTATGCATAGATCCTTTGAAGAAAAGAAAACACGTTATAGCAACAAAAATAAGAATGATTTGTAGATATCGTTTTCTTTTGTTTAGAAAGTAGAGTATTCTACAAGTTTTATTGCATTCTCAATCTTCTAGGACGTTATCTCATCTCTCAGTACATAAAGTAGATGGATAGATGGGTGGATGGGTGGGTTTTATAGATGGTACAGATGGATGAATAAATATGCGTATTCATGCATGAACGACTGGATAGAAAGATGTATGAATTCATAAATGGGTGGGTGGATAAAAAGATGGATCCAGAACTCTGCAACACGAATTATTCCATGAAAATGACGTTTTTGCATTTTGATTTATTTTCTGTTTTTGAATGAAATTGGGCCAGTTTGTCTGACTCTATGAAGATAAATTGGAATTAAACGAGTGAAAAATCATACATCTAGTGAGCTGGTAGAATAATTTGATATTTTATAACTTTCGTCGATCGTAAATGACGATTTTGGTGAATTTTTACCTGTTTTTTACATTTTCCCGAAAACAGACCCGTTGGGCTAAATCTGAAGGCAGATTCGGATTCAGCAAAAAAAAAATACATGGAAATACATGGGTCTAAATACCAGATCCGATCCTTTTTGTTTGTGGAGCTTTGATACAAGCTCCACAAAGCCCATCAATACCATGTTTACACTGGATAAAATGAATACATTAAATTTATATTTTCAATAATTTCATTTTTCAAAAAATTTACTTATGGCTTAGAGTCTTCAAATTCTAAAGCACCTGTGTTTTTTCTAACAAACATTTTCCTTTCCCTTTTGTTAAAAGTGCAATTTTCCAATAAATGAAGCACTTAAATTTACAATATTACATCTCTTCTTTCTTTTCTAAAATAATTATTAACAAATGCTTAGGAAAACAGTGTGTGTTATTGGCAGCTGATACATATAATATTTTCAATAACACTGTTTGGATAAAAATTGGCACATCTACGTAGCTACACTTTTGTATAAATGTTCGTACAAATTTTAAAAACGAACTGCATTTCTTGACATTCCCAAATGGTAAGTATAATCGAAGAAAGTTTACAGTCTGTGGAAAATAAATATTTTAGTCATAAATGGCATTTAATGTGAGTTAATAAGTTATTTTTCGCGATATGTTTTACCACTTAATCGACAAAGTAAAAGGTTTCCTATTAGTTCCATCATTATCTTTAATTATTTTTAGAAATCAATTTAATTTCATAAGCAACGTTTTATTCTAATATTTGGTGGATGCGCCAGTGATACCATAGAGTATAATTTTTCCTACTTATAAGTAAAACCTTTTTCGTACACTTTGTGAAGTTCTATGGTTATTTAAGATATAAGTGTAAAAAAGTAATCATTTATTGCAAAACTGCTGTAGTTTGAAATAATATAATTTGCTAAAACATTTTATAGAGATAATAGTAATACAGATGAGTTTCAAAATAATTTCAGAGATGCCATTATTAATTTTAATATAAAGAAAGTCGCGAAAACAATATAATTGGTATAAAAAGGATCTAATAACTGGTGCATTTCGAGAAATACGAAGAATTTCATGAAAATGTGTTCTTTGATTATTCTTCAGAAAGGACAAAAGCATATAAAACAAAGGTATTCAATCGGAATATTTCATTGCGATCTTAAACAGTTTTCTAGGGATAGCAAAGACAAAATTTGCAAATTTATGAAGGAAGCACCTAACAATACATGTTTAATGATGCAGCGCAAATTAATGCTATAATTCCTTTGACTGGAGTGACTAACAACAGGCAATTTTTAAATTTTAGCAGTTATTAAATGAATCGAGCTAAAATTTTGTCTCTAAAACAGATCTGTGTAGTTAAAGAGAATATAAAGTGGTACAAAACCACTCCAGATATTAGTGAAATGGAATCCGCGGCTGCTGGTGCGGGGGGCTCCGGGGCACCACCCCATTGAAAATATTCATAGTACTAAATTACTCAATAATAGTTAAATCATATTAGAGAAAGTCAGCTCTTAATTGCTTTTACATACTTAGAATAGAGTCAAAACTCACTCACTTGATAGTTAGCAGAAACTCGGATTTGAGTAAAATTGAGTCACTTCTGTTGCAATAGTTTCACTCACAAAATTTTAGTTGTACCCAAATTTATAGAGTGAAAATTTCACTCATCGAGTATGTACAGAAATTGATACACTAGTGAGTAAAATTGATTGAATTTGAGTGAATTTTTTTTACAGCGTAAGATCAGGTCATATGTATGTGTCGAGACTTTACACTTTTAGTTTTTTACACTTCAATTTTGAATCTAAGGAGTCACTTTGCTTTGGGCCTTCTTGATTTAGAATATTTTTTGTTTTTTTAGCACTTTAATTCTTTCAGCATCCATTTACTGTATTTTTTGTTATTTTATGTTAGACTGTTAGACCTAGTCTGGGCCAATTTCCTTAGCAAGGGCTAAGATTTCCTGCAATGAATCGTACAATTTATTAATTTTATTTGCTTGAAGACATAGCACACATAGCATACAGCAAAATTGCTAGATACTTTGAGGTACCCAATTCAGAACCATGTTGGAAAACCGAGTGGAGAATCTTAGGTCGAAGAATCAAACAAAAAATTGTAATATAAAATAAAATTTTGAGACTTAGTAAGGAAATAATCTCAGATAATAAAAATAACCATAGTCAACAGGTCATCTTTAAACGGTTATATTTTCATACAAAGTCAAAATTGATCCCTATTGGACTTTTCTATTAATATTGATCAAGGAGCGCTCTACATAGTATGTATAACAGTCATGCACATGCTACCCAGGTGTCTACAGTTCAATCTGACTGACTTGGAAGTATTCCAAAGTGTTAATATGAGTGATGTGACCGACCGACTGTCCCCTAACTGGAGTTAGTGCCGCTATAAGTAGTAAATCAACAACCCGTAAGATTTATTTCAGTACAAGACAGAACAATAATAGAAATGCAAAACAAGTGGTCGAGCACAATACAATTATAATCAGTAAGTTAGCGAGATAGCCATCTAGCATATACGTATTCAAAGACCATTCTCGGAGCACAACCATTAGATGTAAAGTGGACATTCGTGTTAGTAAATTAAATGCCTTTAGGAGCGCTATTTGTGTTGGTTCGCAAAATTGCTCTCGGAAATGAGTACGCGATTTGCTTAGATAGGAGCTATTTGCGGGAACGAAAACACTTGGCAAAACTAATATTTCAGAGTAATTGGCCATTAATTGTAATGTTAAATGCTCTAAGAGCGACCAATCTGTTATAATGTTTGCTCGTTGTGTTAGCATTAAAATCACAATAGTGCAGCAGAGGTACTAATAATATATATTTGATTTTGATAATTAGATTCAACTGAAAGAAAACTTCAAGCTAAAGTGTGAACATGTAAAATGAAAGATTCCAGATCTCTGGATTCAAAATAGGCCAATTTAGGCTAATTCACCTATATTTGGGTTTGTTTAGAGGATAGAAGAGCTAAGACTTAATAAAAAAAAATGAATTTTATTATTAAGTAACTCTAATAAGCGTCAATCGATTATTTTTGGAGTGTGACCTATTGCCTTCAATTGACATATTTTGGTGTTATACATATTAGTTTTTTCAATCTTACAATAGCTAAAGGTTGATGCATGGCGAAAATATCGGCCCATAAATTACGGGGTTCTTAGAAAAAGCATATCCTAGCGTTTGGGCCACTGCTCAACAGATTAATGCAGCTGTTTGTTGCGAATTGTTGTCTATAAGTTTTAAGTTATTACCTCAAATTTTATGAATCTAAGTCGAACACTTAAGAAAATATTTAAATAAATATATTTTCTTTACATTTTAATACTATTTATCTCAAAATTGAAGCATTTACTATGTTTATTATGAACTTATTTTCTTATATTGACGTGTAATGACTTCACCAGGTAAAATTTGGCAATTCGTTACACCCTGTATAAATGAGAATTCAAGAGAACATTTTTAGAATCGGTTTAAAACAGCTGAATATTAAAATAAACCAAGAATTATGCTTCAAAGTTACTAAAACTGATATTATTTGACACCAATTTGAGAACAATACGTGTTATTCGAATTAGCTATTTGATGTTTTATAAAAGATTTTTTCTAAAACGAGAGAGCAGGTACAAATATTTAAAAAATATTTATACAGGGTGTTTACTAAAGAATGGACCGTTCTTTAAGGTTAGCTTCCTTTGATAAAAATAAGGCGATTTAATCTTTTGATCTTGTTTCCTTAAGAAGTTATAGGCCAGAGAAAGTATTTTATTTATTTCACTTTTCTACGATATCCTTCCGACATTTTTAACAGTTAAAAGAAATTTCTTAAAGGGGGTCAAAAATGCATTGAAGCAAATGGCGGGCATTTCGAAAATCAAATTTAAAACAAAAATTGATTTTGCTGTTACGCTTAGGTCTAAATGGTTATTTTTATTTTGTTATTTTTAAATGTTGTAGTATATTTCATGTTGTCATATTATTCTGTGTTTGCTATCATATTTACGTTTCTAGCTGTTATAAGAACCACATTACTAACTGTAACAACCTTTTGAATTAATAATTTTTTTGTAATTTATGTATTATTTTCAAATTTATTATGTACTTATTTTAAACGTTATTTTCTCTAACTAAAACGTTGCATTTCTGCGACATGCAACAAAGATACCTCTTTAAAAGCAAATCGAATTGTATCTTAAAATAACTATTCATTTCCCAAAAATATAGGTCCTTAAAAAAAATCTTAAAGAAACAATGTAGGGCAAGGCGGTCAGAATGCCCTGTATATTAATCACAAAGAAAACAAGTTTATAACACAAAGGAACCTATTTTTCCAAAATTTCAGTAAAATTACCCAAATACTAAATAAATTGTCGTAAAAAAGTGAAATAAGAAACTACTTTCACAGGCCTATAACTTCTTAAGGAAACAAGATGGTACTAAGGTAAGTTGATTTAAATCACCTTATTTTCATCCAAGGAATCTAACCTTGAAGTACGGTTCATTCTTGCATAAAACAAAAACCGAAAACGCTTCTACTTCATTGACATAACACTAATCATTCGGTTATATATTCGAATACCGAAATTAATAACATTTAGACACAATTTTGATGATTTTATTTGAGTACATGCCCAAAAATACGTACGAACACATGCGCGACATGTGTTTGGCAACTAAAATGTAATTTGTTCGAAATTTATTGTTGCTTCAATATGATGAAAAGCATTATTTATTATTTCTTCTAACTGCTCAGAATATCAAAATTACTATCGCAGCCTATGTAATTTTAAACCGAATTTTATTCGAATGTCGAAGTGTGTTTTCAGTTTGTTTTTTAAGTTTTACTCGAAAATCAGACTTTCTTCGAAAAACATAAGAGAGTTGTAGAAAATTGAAAGACGAATTCGAAAATATCAGGGTGGTTATCGTAAAGCAGTGGCGTACTATTCTATTTAGAAAAATATGCCACCGATACCCTGTACCTCCGCCACTGGAGCATGTAAATTTTACGAAAAACCCTCAGATTTTGGATAAAGCTTACTAAATACATGTGCTCAATTTCAAATTATTTCACTTACCAGTTTTTAAATTAGGTATTAAAAAAAAATTAAATATTTTTTGAATTTTAACACCCTGTATCTTTTTAAAATTCACAGTAGATGTTGAACGGTCATTTTTCCTACACAAGTTAATATTAAGTGATAAACGTCGCCGTTTTACTAAAGAAAACTTAGAAAAGGACGTAGTAATATGTTTTAACTCCTTCTAATATGCCACGGAAGTCTTGTCTCAACACTAAGGTTTATCAGGTAAGTGATATATGTATTTTATCCTTTACTTAGCTTAGTTCTTTGGTAATAGTAGTATGTTACGACATATTTTTTGTAAACATTAACATATTCATTCGTAATCTGACTACGGTCCTGTTAAACCGCTCCGCACTAAGTTACTCATAAGCAATTTATCCCATTTTTTTTATTAAATGTTAGTAAACATACTATAATGTTTAGAAATACTCTAAGTTTAACTTTATTAAGTTTTTTATAGGAGTAACGCTTGTTCTGATTTCAAATTAGCTACTTAAAAGCTATAGCCTCGTATAACATTCAATAATATTAATTAAAATGTTTTATTAAGGCTTCAGCAGAACACAAAGAATGATTTTATAAAACAAATAAATGCTATCAAATTGTCAAGTAAAAACTGTATATACTTGTATAAAGCAGCGAGAAACAAATTCCACAAAATATTTTGTAAATAGCTTTTTCATAAACCGTAATCCAACAATAACAAAATAAAATTGTACTGATTGTAAAATTATGAAACAACAGTTGGGATGTTAACCTTCTAATACACAAATACTGAGTCACTTCAGTCAGCAAAAATTTCAAAAAACCCGCATCGCACAACATTGATCTAAAATACTTTTGGTCCAACAATTAACAAAACAGTAATTCTCTACACACAAAAGGTGTGTCTGGGTGACCGCATTTTTACCGGCTACTTTGCAGATATTCCGAGGCTTCTGATCGATATGGATGACGCAAGTGGAGCTCCTTCAGTGATGGGTCAAGTGTAATAACAATGCCTCGTAATTGACAGTTTTGAAATTCTCGTTGCGGAGAACAAAAAAGCTCGCCGCTCGGCTTAGCGAGTGCCAATAACGATTAAATTGCAACATTGGCTTGATTTGAATCAAATTGGATAACGAATTGCCGGGTTTGCTTGTTTGATTTAACAGATACCAGTAATGATATTTACAGTTGCTACAAAGGTTAGAATTTAATCGGGCTCGTTGTTATTATTTTTACGCATAGTAATGTTATAAATGAATGGAAGAAAAGGAAACCGATGATAAGTAGCTGTTTGCTGGTTAGTTGATGTAATTTTGGTGTTCATTGTAGTTTTATAATAAATTATATAACTTATACGAATTATTTTCAGTGAAAGATATGTTTTTATTTATTATTTATTTAATAAGTAAGTCATAATAGGTAAAACTCAAATAGTATATGCGAAATTACTGATACAAAGAAGTCAGTTTCTTTTTGAAAGATGATAATCCAGTACTAAAGCCATTGGCGGCTCGTGAAATTGTGAATAGGTTAGGCTAGTGTTTGGTTTATTAGGTGGGCAAGAAAAAAAAACCGCCGCAGGCAAAAATTTTTAAATTTTCAAGGTCAAACGACTAAATCCATCTGGATATATTTAGTTGCACTTACAATATTATAGAAAAACTGATGTTCACGAGCAGGATTTTCATTCAGGTTTTATAAAAAATAATACATAACTATGTGAATATTTTATTAATCCGCTCTTAAATAATAAATAGGAATACATTTCCACGTCATTTTTTATTAAAGAGATCCAAATTTACGCCATTAGCCCTACTATAATAACTATAAATTAAAAAATTATATTATTAAAAATAATATCAGAACTTTAGAAATTGTATTTACATTAAAATTAAGTAACAGAAAAAAAACAAATTGATGTATTTAATAATAATAAACAAAATTGTTCCTACTTGATTTATGAATATTAAAAAATAAATATAAAAACAAATTTTCAGAAGGTAGCCAGCCAACTTATCTATTTACGATTACATATAAAATAACGCAGGCAGCATTTCTTTTGCCTCCACTTTTAACAAAATATTTTAAAAACATAGTGAATGTTTTTATAAAACAGGACTATTCGTCCGTTATTGAATTTCAGGAATAAGTTAGTTTTGTTACCATAACAAAATATTTTTTATTATAAAATCTCTGTTTCATATCCAGTAAATTTTTTCTCCAAAAAAGTTCTAACTTTCTATTTCAAAGTATCCTAAAAACATATTTATAGAAATATATTATGTACTGATTTTTAATCGCAAAAGTAGGTAATCTATAAATTTTATTGTTTATCAAGCAACACGTGCCTACCAGTAAAGGCAAACTTAATTTACTTTTAGTGAATATATACACTGTAAAAAAAAGATTCGGATTCTCTCAATTTTACTCAATTTCTGTCCACACCCGATTGAGTGAAAATTCACTCTATTAGTATGAGTACAACTAAAATTTTATGAATGAAACTATTACAACAGAAGTGAGTCAATTTTACTCAAATCTGAATATGCAAAACCAATTAAGAGTTGACTTTTTATCTAATATGATTTAAATTTAACTATTATTAAGTAATTTGCTTCAATTTCATTAACATCTGAGCGGTTTTGCACCACTTTATATCATCTTTAAATTTTAATTTAAATGTCATTGTATTAAAGTCATAAACTACTATGTTTACACAGTGGTTTCTACACAGATCTGTTTTAGAAACAATATTTTAGGTATCGATAAAGGAATTGGTTAACTGATCGGATGAATAATTGCCATAACCTATATTGTACGTTACAGATACGTAAGTAAGTATAAGCAATAATTTAACTATCCGTTTAGTTAACCAAATATTAATTGACACTTAATACATTATTGCTTTTAACTATTGTAATCAAACCACTGCATTTAAACATAATTTTCACTAAAATAGCGGGATTAACAAACACGAGATGACCTAATGGGGACGATGAGAATAGACAAAGACAACGCACGACAACCATAGAATAGGGTGAGGTAACTCAGTAATGAGGACACCGATTTAGCTACAAATGCACCAAATACGAGTTTATCTGCAGAATTTATTTAACTATATTTGAGTGAAACAATGTGTTCAATTTCATGATGATATAATTCACTAAACAACAAGTACCTAATCAACAGTGAAAGCACTGACTGAAAATTAATATTTACAAGTATCATTATGACGACTTTTTTCATTATATTTATGTCACTAGATTTTTTTCTTTACCTACGTGAACCTTTATAACATCGCCAGGATTTGAATCATTATGTGCGGTCTAAATTGTCATTGAAAATAGTAAATTTGAATTCCCAATGCCATTATTTCCCAATATCGCCATAGATGTACTAATCGCACTTATTGTTAATAAATAGCAAATGTAATTTAAATTTTTACCTATCTTTCAAAGTTGCCTATCGGTAAGCCATAAAACAAGGCAATAATATTGAATACATCATGTTGCCGGAGAAACCTCTCCGTCATCTTCGATCAAATCAATCGGCATATCCATGGAAATCAATCGTGCATCTCAAAGTCTTGTTAGGACGATGTTCATATGTTGTTACCGTAGTCAAGGCGAGGGTGATGAGAGTAAAGCATGGGACCACCCACGAATCGGCCTCTAATGCGGAGTAGGTCGGGCATCTTATCCGCTCATGTCGCTATCAATTAAAAGTCTGACGGTATAAATAAATCCGCGTTAATCCATGATTTGTTGGCACGCCGTGGAATCTGTTTGTTTAATAATCGTGGAATAGCGTGCATGAGCTGGGCTCCGGTATTCCGTTTTTTCGAATCAGTTAGCAGTATGCTAAATTAAAGGATACGGAAACTTGTATTTTTGAAACTGACAATTAATCTATTTACGGGGTCAGAATTGTGAACATATCTTTGCGATCTACTTTAAATTTCAAATCAAAATTCAACTAATGTCAAATCAGTTTTTGCGTGTTAGGTATTTCTAAAAAAAAATTAAACATTGGGAAATATCTTGATTGAACATCCTTGCGTTTGTCCTTCTTCTGGAAATAATATAACATAAAGCGTATACTTTGGATTTCAGTTGAATTTTGGAATTTGCATAGTTATCTGAAATTATCACAGACTGGGATTGATAGTATTGTCTAGGTATTCTATGTCGTAACATCTTTTTGGATGTTGCTTACAAAACTAAATTAAATTTTAAGCTAACAATTTTTTGTTGATACATGGTTCCCAGAAAGAGTAGGCCTTCCGCATTTCAAGTGTAGCTACTTTAGACAAAAATGAAATGATTTAGATCAATTAATCTTAGTATAGTTTTCATTATATAGAAATATTTTAGAATTCCAATTTTTTTATATTTACTTTGTTTACAGATAACCGTATTTTTGTCTAATGCTGAAGAAAGTCCTCGAATTAAACTAAAAAATAAATTACCGTAAATATTTTTTTACTGTCGTAAGTAAAATAATATATCTATTGTTATGTTTTTGTTATTTCTGATTGCGTGAATGAGTTTTACTTTATTTTACTTTGCCCAGGCACCAATCAGGGTGTGTTTCACTATTTTTTTTTTAATATATACGAAATGAAAAATACTATTTAGCATGAAATGAACAAAATATATTGCATATCTAATTTTGCAGACAATTGAAAATTTGTATTCTTACTTATTATCCTAACTCTACTTTATCCTATACTAATTTAGAAGGTGAAATTTTGATATTTAGTCGACTTTGGTATTTTAAAACAGAATTTTTATAGCTATAAGTTTGATTGTTATATACGAATTCGTACGATGAAACTTTTAAATTGGCCATTTTGTAGAAGTATGTGACTCTGGTATTGCTTTATTTTATTACTGGTTTCGTAGAAGCCATCCAGATGTCGTGAACCTCATCCTGGTCGATGTTGGGTTTCAGAGAACTGGTTCCATATATTTGATATTCCAATGGTTGATTGGGTTTGCACTTCGCCTATCGTTGTATTTTCTCACAGGACTTCACTAGTTTTTAATTGGAAATTTGTACCTTGCACTTTTGGTTAAATGACACTTATTCCCATCATATAAATCTCAGTGAATATTTAGACTGTTGAGAAATTTTTAACTGTTGGAATATTTTCACTTTTTACAGTTGTCAGAATATTACTTGATTTGCTGTCGTTGACGTTTGAAAACTGGTAACTACGTATACATTTATTTATTTAATTTTGACTGGCTTTTGTTTATTTTAGGAGTGACTGAACGATGTTTATGGTTCGACAAATTATGAAAGACTGGCTACTAGAAGCCCTGTAAAAGTTTTTATATTTTTTTATGTATGTCTTTTGCAAGATGACACTGATATATTAGCATTCTACATAATTATCTGCAAATTTACATACCCAAATCTTTATATTATGTACGTTGATTTTTAAAGTTTCTACAAAATTTTGCTACTTTATTGAAATTTAACCAAATTATGCTATTTAGCTTAATTCTGTCACTAGTATTGTTCCACAACATTGATATTAAGTTAATTTCACTATTTTGAACCGTTTTATCTTGTATGGATTAACTAATGACTAAAATGTTTTCAGAGTCAACTTTCAATGTTTGTACACTACTAGGAATGTAAATTGGGATTTAAATACAGTCTTGTATGAATAGAGGCTCTTTTTAACATAACACAGTTCATTTTACATCTGAGAAATATTATTTACACAATAAATTTTACACAATGTTGAGTTATGGGTTTGACATTTCGAAAATCGCAATATGAAGTTATCTAAAGAACTTTAATTTTAATTCCACTCATAAATATAGACTAAAGGTATGATGAACTTGAATTATAATCTTAGTTTATTGCATGGATTTTATTTATAAGTACAACTCTTTCTTGGTCTACGATAATCTGCCTGTCAAAATCTTAATTTTTCAAATTTCCCCAAACCAATGCTCTTATATAGTTGTACTAGGTTATACATTTTAACTTTCTAGTATGTATTATTGCTTTCATTAAACTATTTAATTTAAAATTTTGCATTATTTAATTTATTTTGACAGATTGATGTTATCATGTAACGATTTTGCCTTTTATGCACTAAAACTTATTTTATACGTTAATTTGTATCCTTCATTTTCTCATATATAGTATAACACATCCCTGTTGTCAGAGTTCTTTATTTTAGTATGTCATAATTTTCAAAATTTCATTGCATTATGTATTTATGTATCGTTATCTTCTTTCAATATCATAACATTATACATTCATACTACTGATAAATATTTTCATTACTTCTGTTTTACTAACTAATGATACTGAAGAAAACAATTACTCCTCGGGTCATATGTCCTGGTTGGCATTGAATTACACTCCAACATCTAGTAAATAGCTAAGATTATTCATCAGGAGAATTACCGAAGATATACCTGTGTCGAACTTTTCAGTTCTCTTGTGTTATTTGAATGCTTATCTACAGCAGTGGTTCCCAACCGATGGTCCGAGGATCACAGGTGGTCCGTAGTCCATGGCCATCTTCCAGGTGGTCAACGAGATTCATATAAGCTGGAGCATTGATTGATACGCTACCTACGTAAAAATTGTATGAAAAATATATAATGGGTAATTTTACAAAGCATACCTTCACTCACACAAATACATACACAGTCATAAGTCTACTAAAAATGTAGCCGAATTGATGGCACTTACAAAGACACCTTTATGTAACAAATACCAGAACGCGTGATAGTTTATTTGTTAGTTCCTGGAACGGATGGGCAGCTCAGACAGTAGAATATTTCAGTCAACAATAATTATTGAAGAGTTAAAGGTTTTTCAAGCAGGTTTAGCGTCGCCACAAAGTCGTCATCCAGAGTAATAAATTTGCAAGCCGTCCTTCGGAGAAGGCCTCATGAAATTTAGCAACGATTTTGAATAAGTAGACTTAGACCGTCGCACAGTGGTCGGAATTCCGAAAAAGCTGGCAAAAGTCGAAATTTCAAAGTCGTTGGTTTGCGTTAATATTTCAGAATATTCTAGAGAAGGAGTTACTGCGTAGTTCTTTAAAGTAACAGAGAGCTGGCCCATGTGTATAGACCACAGCAACTATCGGAAGTATGCTGTGACACATTAGCATATTTCACTTGCCACTGATCCTTCGAAAAGCGGTGAATTGAAAATACGTGCAAATTTTTACTAGAGTACGAATCGTTGTGTGCAATAGAGGTAGTGTTTCTGGAGATAAGTAGAACACATTTGCTCATCTAGAACCTCATTTTTCGAAAGTTGCATGTTTTTATTGTTTTAACAAAAACGTCTTACAATTTCCATCGATTTCAAATTACATCAATCGTACATTACCGAAATAGTTGTGATCCCAAGAGATCCTGCACTATTGAATGTTGAAAAATGCGAACAAGAGTGTCAATTTCATATATCAAAAGAGAAATTCACCGAATTTTTCCGGATCCGGGTTCCGAGTCATATTTTGTGCCTCCGTGTACGGCCGGTTTACTAATGTAAGAGGCCTAAGTTATACAATAGGTATAGGTTTTAGTGTCTCTTCGCGTTCCAAACGAGCGTTTCTAATTCAATTTGTTATTTTTTTTGAACATGCACCTTTTTCGTTTGCTATTTATCATATTTTTACAAGTTTTAATTTAACTTTCATTGTTAGTATGGGTCAAATCTTGCAACTGAATTTTAAAACAGTTTCCCCAACCGATTGAGCTGAAATTTTGCATACACGTTTAATTTGGATGACAATGCATGGTTAGCTAAGTGACGTCATTCTATCCAGTATGGCGGACTCTCAAAGATGGCGGACCAGTTATTTTTTGTGCACTCCCACGATATGGGTATCAAATGAAAGGGTTTGCTGAGAAGAATACGAAAATAAAATGAAGTCACTAAAAGCTTGCTTTAAAAACAAAATGAACTTATTATCTATGCTCTTTCAATTCATAATTTATCATTTGCGACAGAATTAGGCACCAGTAAATTTACGTGCACGAAAAAATAAATTTTTCGATTTTTGAAAGGAAAATTCCAAGAGAATTTAGAAACGCAAATCATCATTTTAGATCAACATTTTTTAANTTTCCGGATCCGGGTTCCGAGTCATATTTTGTGCCTCCGTGTACGGCCGGTTTACTAATGTAAGAGGCCTAAGTTATACAATAGGTATAGGTTTTAGTGTCTCTTCGCGTTCCAAACGAGCGTTTCTAATTCAATTTGTTATTTTTTTTGAACATGCACCTTTTTCGTTTGCTATTTATCATATTTTTACAAGTTTTAATTTAACTTTCATTGTTAGTATGGGTCAAATCTTGCAACTGAATTTTAAAACAGTTTCCCCAACCGATTGAGCTGAAATTTTGCATACACGTTTAATTTGGATGACAATGCATGGTTAGCTAAGTGACGTCATTCTATCCAGTATGGCGGACTCTCAAAGATGGCGGACCAGTTATTTTTTGTGCACTCCCACGATATGGGTATCAAATGAAAGGGTTTGCTGAGAAGAATACGAAAATAAAATGAAGTCACTAAAAGCTTGCTTTAAAAACAAAATGAACTTATTATCTATGCTCTTTCAATTCATAATTTATCATTTGCGACAGAATTAGGCACCAGTAAATTTACGTGCACGAAAAAATAAATTTTTCGATTTTTGAAAGGAAAATTCCAAGAGAATTTAGAAACGCAAATCATCATTTTAGATCAACATTTTTTTAAAAAGGTGCAAGATAGATGAAAATGAGAAAAGCTTTTCAACCGAAGCTATGGTGATGAATGTTTTCATGCTCTGACGGTTATGTGACAGATGATGACTCATGTGTATTAGAATTAGGTAAATAATTAGAATAAGCTTTATAACAAGAATAAGCTTCAATAGTATTTAGAAATTGTTTCGCTCGAAATGAGGAATTCATCCCAAATACATGCCTTATATCGCAGTTATTTACCTTTCGTACTTTATTAATAATAATTAATTACCTCAAAAACCTCAAACTCCGACCTTACATACGTTTTACGCGACCTCAATACCAGAGGCACTCGAAATTTCAATTAGATTCAATAAATTAACGTGATATATCGGCCATTTTGTATCAGCCATCTTGAATTTGAGACTTTTTACTGCAAATTCGGTTTTAGCGACCTGAAAAACATAAAGTCCCCACTTTTGGTGATGAAGCAAGCCTTTTTGGACTTTTGTCCAGCTTTTTCGGATTTCCGACCACTGTGCGTCGGGGCCATGTGTTTTGCATCTGGCTAGGTCCATGGTGAAGGGATATTTCTAATAACGCGCGAAGTACTTTCGGAGAAACGTAGGAATTCCAAGATATTTAAATAAATTGTTAGAATGTTGAAGAAAATAATAATAGATCAAAAGCTTGTTTTTACTAGAGGAAGAGCTAGGGTTTCTTGTAAGTCCAGTTAGTCACAGAATTATTTATATAAATGTAAGTCCAGTCAATTAGATAACTATTAACATGGTATAGTTATGCCAAAGCGTCCCGATATTCAAGGAGCTCATTAATAAGATAAGAAAAGAAACTTCTGGACCCAAGAAATGGGCTTGTCGAAGTGAGGTGTCGAATTCAGGAGAGATCCCCGAAAAAAAGGCAGTTTCTCCTTGGGTTCCACATTGAGCAGTCTACTTAGTTTTAGAGTCTCGTGTTAATTAATCCTGAATAAAGTATTTCCAAATTTTGCTATGAATTCCCGTTGGGTTTCCTGAATCTAGCGTTATCGCATGTAAATCAGTTAATAATGCTTGTTCGAATCCGTTGTGTCTTCGTTATTTTCTTCGTTTGTTTGTTTTTATTTTTATTGTTATTAAAACCCTTCCTGGAAAGTTCTGGGGCTTCTTTTTGTTCTTCCAACTTAAGTTCTCCCTATACAACCAACCACTGGATTACATTCTACATAAGCGACGTATGGTAATTGTCTGCAATTCATTCTCTGAACGTACAACATTTCTAAGTTCCCATGTATCAATTAAAGTGTAGACGTATTAATTAAACTCCCTTTGGAGAAGTAAATGGTAAACTATTTTCCAAGTTAATATCGTTATGATACTGGTCATGACGGTAGATGGTTAATAAAGAAATAACCCCTAAGGTTACATTTAGTTCAGGTATAAGCCTCGAGGCGTTTTAGTGCAAGAAATGTATTTCTTATCGTGTGAAACTGCTTTAAGATATCTCCCACTTTTCTTTGTGAACAAGGATTCTCAGCCTTACTTTTAGTAGAAAATCAAAACAGGAACCGGTTGGATGGATGCGACGATATGTTCTTAGCAGTAAGCCGCAACATCAACCCCAGAATTTCTCTGCTAGTGAAGCAAATGAGGCTCAGAAATCACATTAGAAAACAATTTTAGAATCTAATAATAATTCGTTATATTTTTAAGAATATTTGTTTCACAATAAAAGTTTTTTACGAAATTATGTTTTTATAATTATATAACACACAGTCTCGAAAGAGCCAAGTTTTACTTGAGTGGTCCGCCATCTCTCAAAAGTTGGGAACCACTGATCTACAGACATGTTTTGAGCATTGGTTAGTTATAACCTACAAAGTCTGCTGGTATAAGTAGTTACTGACATCACTACTACTACGTTGTGGTGTTTTCACTTCGTGGTTAGTTTGCGGCGAAGTGCGTCGGTTACTATGACGCCTGAGCGGCGCTAGTTTCTGTTTACAATGCAGAAATACCACTACTCAGGCAGCTACAGTGATGACACGGTATGTCCAGGGGTCTAGAGAGAGTTAGACTTCACACACTTTATATTTACATTTATTAAATGTTAATCTATTGCACTACTACTAAGAAGCTAGGGTTGGACGGCGAGTATGTCATGCGCAGGTGATAACTACTGGAAACGGTACAGTTTAAGCGACAATCTGACTAAAGTCAAAACACAACTGAGTTAGCGAAATGGTAACAGGCAAGCGGATATTCCGGCAACCGCAGTGCAGATACCAGAAGGAAGTGATCAAGTGTACAAAAGCGAAGCTACATTTACTAAACTATAGGCTTGACTAGTATCCCTACATAAAAAATACAACAATAGCAGGGTTCCACAGAACTGGCATGCGGTTGGCAGGTCTGAAAATAAAGTATAATTAGTTACGACCTACGTTTCAACTCATAGAACGAAAAAGGGGGCGACATCCCAAGAGGTAAAAACGCAGTCAGGTCAAGTAGACCTAAAAGAAGCGACGTCTTAGTACCGGCTAAAAATAAATGTATGGTTAGCTTCGATCCACATTTCAGCTCATAGAACGGAAAAGGGGTGACATCTCATGAACTGAAACCTAAGTCAGATCAAGCACACCAGAGGAAGTTATTTCGATTTGCTCTTCTGGTGGTTCAGGAACTGAAAATGCGTTCGAGCTGCTATACCAGAGTTCTACATGCTGGTTGGTGGCTACGCGGTCTTCCTAGATAGGAAGAATTTCACCAAACGGCGAGCTCCTTCTGCTGGGCTGATGACGGACTGGACTGCTCGCTTCGACGCGACGAGTAAATACAAACTGAATTCCTAATTCAGCTTAGCTACCAAGCTTCTGTAGCGAATGGCGGCGGCTGCGTATTCTTCACCAGCTGGACTTGGAAGAATTTTCTTATTTCAAACGGCGACCTCATTGCTGCTGGGATTATTACGAACAGGACTGCTCTCGACGGTTAGCGGCTGCTTACTGCCTTTAGATTTCAATTGTCGACGTGGTGTTACACATTTATTTAAATAAAGTGAAAAAATAACATCGCGGGTTGTTTCAGAACCCTGTCACTTCGTTACATTACTTCTGATTAGAAAAGCGTTTGACTGAATTCAGTTCCAATTTAATGAGTCGTAACAAGTAATATAATTACTACTTATTATAATTATGAAGCTAATAATTGTGATCAGTAGATAAGACTAATGAAACTTATATTATTGGCACAACTAAACATATAACTGTACAAATAACTTTCAACAATAAACTTGTTGCTGTGTTAAGTGAACTCGATTTTTTTACTCCACCAATTTGTGTCACGAACAAAGGCGAAGTATTCCGAAAATATATACAGTAACCATAATTTTGAGTAGGCGTAAAAAATCATTGTTCTTTACGAAGATACAATTATCATGTTTTATCTTTTGCTATTGCTTTTTGAAACGCAATAACAGTTTTCGTTTGTTGCCAAATATAGGTATACTTTTTTAAGCGACATTTTCAATTAGTCTATGCATTTCCGGGCATGTAGGAGTCTAGTCGGATTTGTAGGTTGCCATATATCTTCGATTACGTTGTCATTTAATGTGCATGTATGGGTGGAACTATTTACTAATTTTTTATACTGTATTTAGTTGAATATTTAATTTGTATTTGCATCCGCATATGTTACTAATTGATCCTGACAAATTACTTACTGTTTTTTCCCCTTTATAAAATATGTCGAACAAATAAGTTGTAGTTTTAAAATAATGTTTTTTATTATTATTTTTTTCTATAAAATATCAAATGTTTGCATCTCAATGCTTTTTAGTTATTTATTTTCCAATACCGAGAGAGTGAGACGTAGCCTGCAAACCATAAAGAATTGGAGCTGCTGACTAAAGGTCACATTAATAGAAATATGATGCCGTAACATGTCCAAATAAAGGAACGAATAACTATAGATAGGAGGCTGCTTGACATATAGCTGAAATTTATTCAATCGGATCGATAATTCCATTCGTTTTACTTGCGTGTTCCCCTTCTCATATTAATATACAGGGTGATTCTTCACTATGTTCTTATAACAAAGGGTTTCTCAGTTAATTTTAAGGAAAATGTTTCTGTCAACATATGCCCTAAGTGGTCACGCTCCAGAGTCTTGGTACATTGTTATATGAGAAGAAAGAAAAATGATGATGACTTCACGAACCAGAAAAGATAATTTATTGAAACGCAGTACCTACACTGTAGTTCTAGCAAGCTTAATTCTGACCTATTGAATAACTTTTTATATCAAAATGAGCGTAGGGTAGTAACAGTACTTTTAATGAAATTTTACCTATTTTTTTTTCATGTTTTGGATTTCTTTAAAAAATCAAAACTTTTACTCTTCTAAAATTTTCACTATTTTCAAACAATTTTTATAATTAATGTTGTGAAACGTAACTAATAATATGTATTTTGACATTTTAAACTAACTGTAATTACATAAATGTTACTCGTGTCAAGTGTAATTTCAAGAATATCATGAATTTTTCGGTAGTCCGCTAATGAATAAATTTTTTATGTGTGCTGATATAACTTTTTTTATTTTTCTGAAAATAAATTACATTCTGTTTGCGTTGAAATCATTTTTCCATCTCAAATAATAAATAAGTAGTTATTTTTATGGATTTAAATATGAACAATATGGCTATTACTGTGTACCTAATTTATTTACTTAATAACACTCGTCTCATAGCAACCACAGACGACCTGATGAAATTCATGAAAAAGTGTCATATACAGGGTGTTCCATCTGAGATGAATTCTTCTGTAACTCTGTAACTGTACAATAATTTATAAAAAAATGGTTTTAATAAAAGTTGTCTGGAATCATGTGGGCCATGTAAAGAATATATTTTTAGCTTTACAGGGTGTTACATTTCGTTCGTGTTACGTTACTCAGACTCGCAAATACTACATTTAATAATCTTACGAGTTGAAAATTTTTTTTTTTGAAATGGAATGACCCATATTAATTGTCATGGGTGAATGCGAAATTGAATGCCCTTTCGACTGAGATGAGGTTGTCCATACTCATCTCTAATAGTTTTCCAGAAAAATTAGGTTCTTTTCTAAAGTCGGAAAAAGTAGCTATGTAACAGCGTTAAGGCTTGCAATTGTATTAGTACAACGTCGATACATATGATTTTACAAAAGCACAGCACAGCACTTGAGATGTTAAATCAAGATGATATTTTTTTAAACGGGTCATGTTTTCCTATAAGGCTACTTTTCATAAAAATAGTTTCGTTAATAGTCATAATTGCCATTATTATGACACAATAAATCCTCACCAATTCGGACAATTCATAGCCAACGATGGTCTTTGAACGTGTGGGAAGCAATAATTTTGGGAACGCATGCCATTGGACCATTCTTTTTTTATCATCACCTAACTGGAGCAGTTAACGACATTCCTGCAACAGATGCAACATGATGGTGCTCCACCCCACAATACCGCTGTGGTTCGTCAGTTTTTACACAAAACTTTTCCCAACAGATTGAATGGGCGCGGGGACCAGTGAATTGGCCTTAAAGGTGTCCAGATATGACAAGTTGCGACTTCTTTTTATAGGGATTTATTAAAAGCAAAGTTTACTTACACCACCAACTATCGCGGAAGATATGTGGCAGCGCATTACAGTAGCATTTCAAGAAAACGCGTTGAACAGTCTTTTAAAAATCAAATTCATTTGTGTATTAATCAAAATGAAGGACAACTTCGAGCAATTGATGTATATCAGCGGTCTAAATATTCTTCTCCTTGTTCTGTTTGGAGTCTCAGTTTGTTTTGTTTTGCATTTTTTTTGTAGTTGTTGTTAGTGGTTTATTTTTGTTTGTCAAACCACTTTTTAAACATGTCAGTAAATATTTACACTGTCAGTCCTAGGCTTGATAAAATGTGTGGTTTTGCAAGGCCTTCTTGACGCTGTTACATAGCTACATTTTCGGACTTTAGAAAAGAACCTAATTTTTCTGGAAAACTGTTAAAGATAAGTATGGACAACCTTATATCAGTCGAAAGGGCATTCAATTTTGCATTGACCCATGATAATTAATATGGGTTATTCCATTTGAAAAAAAAAAGTTTTTCAATTCGTAAGATTATTAAATATAGGTCTTAGTATTTCCGTATCTGAATAACGTACACATTTTGCTCACAGATGACAAGATAGAATAATTTATGTCAAAACGAACTGTGCAAACTGCAGGTTTCTAACTCTTTAGTTTTAAACGCTATCTAGCCTCATTTAGAGAGCAGAAATTGTGATTTTTCTCAAAAACATCTGATTATCTCGAAAATGGTAAGTTTTAAACACCATGTACATTTAATAAACTCTTCCTAATATTAACCAAGGAATTTAAAATTGCAATAATATACAGGGTGTTCCATTCAAAATAACAAAGTTATATAGCGCCCACGCGAAATGGAACATCCTGTAAAGCTAAAAATATTTTCTTTACATGGCCTACATGATTCCAGGCAACTTTTATTAAAACCATTTTTTGATAAGTTTTATAGTTACAGAGTTAAGAAGAATCCCTGTTAGGTGGAACACCCTGTATAATTTTAATAATACAGATTGTTCCTAAATATCATGTACATAAGGAAAGGGGTATTTTTTGGCTTATTTCATGACTAAAAGTTCATATAAACATAGGTCCGTAAACCCTTCGTTACCGATCTACAGGGTGTTGATTTTAAAATTTTTTTAGTTTTTTCTCTATAGCTCCCACAGTTTTTGAGATATTCAGCTGAAATTTGGAATATAGGTTACGCTGTAGGGCTTACATCATTGAGCATGCCAAATGGTCGTGATATTCTACAGAGTGATATTTTTTCGGGGTCAACGCCCCATTTTCATCCCCTGAACTTTTGTGCGGTGCGCCGTTGGTAGATTCTAAAATCAAAATTGAATTTTATGTTTTGTTGAGAAACTTTTTTGCCACTTATGATTTTTTCGTATCTGCTACCGGTATTGAGAAAAAAAATAAAAAACGATTTTACGTAATTCGTTAGATGAAATTTAAATTCTTAAAATGGTCCAGTAGGCTCTGTCTTTATTTAGATAATTTCTTGTTTCTATTAATTTTGACAGTTCGCATTTGAAATAGTAACTTGGGTCTGCATATGTTTAAAAATTAAAGATTTATGTGACAAACTCTAAGGTGTAAAAGTGTTTTAAATACTCATTATAATCTCATAACGATGCCAATTTTACGAATTTTGAAATTGGTCATCCCGGCTTTAATTTTTAACAGGTAGTGGCGAATAAACTGTCAAAATTAATAGAAACAAGAGATTATCTAAATAAAGCCAGAGCCTACTGGAAGAATTTAAATTCTTAATATAATTCCATTTCCATAATAAATAAATAAATTCCATTTTAAGAATTTAATAGTCCAATTAACTAAGCCTTTAAATCGAAATTTTGTCAACTTGGCTGAATTTTTGATATGAGTTAGTTTAAGGTATATTATAACAATAAGTGAGAGTAATTTTTTGTTCAACCCCCGGCCAAGGGTGGAAAAAGATAAAACAAAGGGCTTTTTCAAGATAACTCAAAAAGGGTAAGAGCTAGAAAAAAAAGTTTTTCATGAAAGTTGTAAAGCAGACAATTCTACATAAAAATGGCCTCTTAACTTTTTCTTGTACTATTACAATTAACAGAGTTAGGGAGGCTAGAAGTTAAGGGAAGATTTCAGAAATTTAAAAAAAATCATAACAAACAGAAAAATGATTGAATTTTGTAATTTTTTTTTTCAATCTGCTCTAAAATATGTAACTTTTCTTTTCAGAGAAATAGATATATTTTTTAATTTTTAATAAGAAAGTTATAACAAAAAATCAAATTTTTAATCGTTAATTTTAATGATTTAACAAAATTAAATTTCTGAAATCTTCCCTTAACTTCTAGCCTCCCTAACTCTGTTAATTTTAATAGTACAAGAAAAAGCTAAGAGACCATTTTTATGTAGAATTGTCTGCTTTACAACTTTCATGAAAAACTTTTTTTTCTAGCTCTTACCCTTTTTGAGTTATCTTGAAAAAGCCCTTTGTTTTATCTTTTTCCACCCTTGGCCGGGGGTTGAACAAAAAATTACTCTCACTTATTGTTATAATATACCTTAAACTAACTCATATCAAAAATTCAGCCAAGTTGGCAAAATTTCGATTTAAAGGCTATAAATTTCATCTAAGGAATTACATAAAATCGTTTTTTATTTTTTTCTCGATAACGGTCGCAGATTCGAAAAAATCATAAGAGGCAAACAAGTTTCCCAACAAAACATAAAATCCAATTTTGATTTTAGAATCTACCAGCGGCGCACCGCACAAAAGTTCAGGGGAAGAAAAGGGGGCATGAACCCGAAAAAAATATCACTCTGTAGATTATCACAACCATTTGGCATGTCCAATGATGTAAGCCCTACAGCGTAACCTATATTCCAAATTTGAGCTAAATATCTCAAAAACTGTGGGAGCTATAGAGAAAAAGCTAAAAAAATCTTAAAATTTCAACATCCTGTAGCCAAAGAATTACCTCCTCCCTTATGTACATGATATTTAGGAACACCCTGTATAAAATAAATACCTTTGTTTGGTATTATGATAAAATTAATTTTCGGTGAAAAAATTATGTGTTTAACTTGGCAGTAATGTAGCTTTAATGCCTTGGCTGCTTTAATAGACTCGGCTGCGCCTCGATTATTAAATACCAGCCGCGGAATTAAATCTTGTACTTTACTGCCTAGTTAAACAAATAACTATTAGCTCACTTGGACGATATCTGTAAAGCTACCAATCTTTTTATTTTTAGTTTGTATTTCAAAAAAGTTTCTAATTCACCATTAACCACAAAATTAAAATTGATAACCTCAGATGACTTGATACTAAAAATATTTTATATTAATGCTTTATAAACCATACCGTGCCAAGTTAATTCATTGTGTTGCACAAAAAATAAGTTATATCATATCTAGACAACTGTTTACAAAGAAAAATGGTCAGAAGAACAGTAACTTTCGCTGCAATATACCTGTTACATAACGGCCACCGAAAAAAAAAATCAGGTAAACTTGCCTTTGTACATAAACTCCTCCTGACCGTTCCGATAGATAAAAAAATTTACAAGTGTAAGTTATAGACCGATTGTTCGTGGCCATCGACAACAGTAAGTCTGATATACGGCGCGACGTACAAAAGAGGCGCACTGCGATGAGAGCGGAATTACTATGCACCATAGAAATGAGTTTTTTATCATTCCGATAAATGTCTTATTTAGCACAAAGCACCTTTTAGGCCGACTCACTTAGCGTCAGCGCTATCGCAGGGCGGCATCTTTGCGTTTCCACCAATTATTTTGCGTCGCGATATGCACACAATGTGAGCAGAGCTGGCACGGTTAGGCGGGTTGCAAAATCATTCATATTTAGAGAATTGCTGTCTTCGCATGAATTTTTGAAGAATTTCTTAATGACATGAAGTAGGAAGTAAAGTCTATTTACAATAAGTTTGCAATTACGTAATATTTAGTAATTAAATGCAGCCGATAGAACAATACCAAATTCCTGCTCCGTATCTCGTTGGTTCTCGCCAAACTATCAAATTTGATTGTTTTAAGTTTACCACACTTTGTGACGTTGACCAAGTATTGAATTAAAATCACGAAAAACAGAAGACTGTAGATTGGTATCTCAGTAGTCAAAACTAAACAAAAGCATCCATCGTTCCAATAATAATAATTATTTCATAAATGTGGAAATTTTCATTAAGATTCATACTTTTTAAACAGTGAAAAGGAAATAAACCATCAAAGTAAATTATGCTTTATTTTGAAGCTTAGATATTGCAGTTTTGTTCTGAACAAAATATCGTTCAAATGCCCACCACGGCTTTGAACACACTGACACATTCGATGGCTCCAATTGTTAATCACTCTGTCCAACATTATTGACACTAAGGCTGCGATAGCCTGACGAATGTTCGCCTCCAAATCTTCCAACGTTTGTGGCTTGCCAGCTTAGACCTAGCTTTGATGTATTCCCAAAGAAAAAAATCCACGTTTTCAGACGATCCGGTCGCCAAACTCTCTCATCATCTCGAAAGAAATAAGGTCCAGTGAAGCCGCTTCCGCCACGCCATAAATCACACCACACAGTGAGTTTTTCTGAATGCAATGGCACCTCGTGGACCACTTGTGGGTTCTTCTCACACCAATAATGACAATTTTGCATATTGACGAAGCCACTAAGACAAAAGTGCGCCTCATCTGAGAGGATGAATTTTCCACTGAAATCAGGATCAGCTTCCAATTGCTGTAGGGCTTCAGTGAACTCACGACGCAATCTGTGATCGTTTGGCTTCAACTCTTGAGTCAATACATCTTTGTATGGATGCAGGTCCAAATCCTTTCGCAAGATTCGCCAAGTTGATGTTTCAGATAGTAACAACCGTTGAGATCGTCTCAAAAGTCACACATTCGGCTCTTCCTCAATACTGGTTGCTACTGTTGCGATATTGTCCTTACTTCGTGCTTTACGTTGTCTTCTTAGTAACTTCTGGTCGTGTAGAGTGAAATCCCGCTCAAACTTAGCCTGAATAGAGAAACGGTGATGGTCTTTGGTGAACAAACAAAGAGCATCCACAACTGAGCTTTCACTGTGGTAAAAAATTTAATGATTTCTAAACGTTCAGGAAACGTCAGTCGCTGCATGATGAAACTGTAAATTGTACTGGCTATTTTCACACAAGAAAATATATTAGAAAATGGAAATTACAATTTTAAAAAGTATCACTCTTAATGAAAGACCCGTATAAAGTTCTTAGACATTTTATTGGAAACTAACAGCTGTCTCGATTTATTTTCACTTTTTCAACCTAATGCACTGAGGCTGTTCTTTTGTTATTCAAATTGATAGTACAGGATGAAGATATACTCAGAAAGTAAGTTTTCATATTTCATAGCCTACTTACTGACTTTTACCAAGTAGGTATACCTTTTGCATTTCGAATTGAACTAGATCTAATAATTTCTGGCTACAAACTGAGATTTCCGAAAGACAAAAACATTTTTTACATTGACAAGAGACTGTAACTAGTGCCCTCTAGAAGTGACTACAACACAGTTGCCATATTCGTAACTGCCATATTACAAACTATGGGTGTGCAAAATTTCAGGATAATTCTTATAGAAATACTGAAAATATTACAAAAATATTTTTATTGACACCTTGTAGAACGAAAAGAAGCAGTACTTGAATAAGACATACAGGGTGTCTCACGGTGACGGCCCATTAGAATTATTTCAGGGATTACTTCGATTTGAATTTTGAAAATTTGAAATACCGGGTTTTCGGGCTAGCCCTTCTCAACTAAAATAATGGCGTCCACGTACCACTTCCGGTTAACCGAAAGTCGCCATCAACTTGCTTATTTTAAATGGAACGCCCTATATATTATTGCAATTTTGGATTCTACGTGTTATTTTAGGTGGACTTTTATGAAGTTTCCCTGTTCCTAAAACTAACCGTTTTCGAGATATTTAATTAAAAAAAAATGGAGAGAAACAGTGACTAGCTTCAAACCATCACACTGTATACAAAATATAAGTAAAATGCGAGACCCAATTTTAATGACAGCACGTTCTAGCTAAAAAAAAATATTTTTTTACCTCATTTCTCCATTTAGATATATTTTTTTTTATAAAGCAATTGAAACTGAAATATTTTATTCAAAAAAATTATTTTCGATTTTATCTTAAAAAAAGACAATGCCTAGTTTGTTTCAAACTTGATAACAGTGGACTGTCAGACCAGTGTAGAAAACCGTTTCCATCAGTTATTTATTCAGAAATCAGTACTAGAAATTATAAACGAACAACACGAAATATATTATTGCTTGAACTATTAAAATTATTAAAATCACGGTACACGTAAATTGATTCTTTGCTGTCAAGAACAGGCGTAGAACGTATTTGCTAGCTGTCTGCTATTGTCGGTAATAACGACACAAAAAAACAAAGCTCGTTTAGCATTATGCATTGCCTAGTTATCTGGTTTATTATCAGAAAGTTGGAAGCAATCTCGTACATGATTTATATTTATTTTTTCAATATTTCAATTGACTGCGTATTGCCAACCTGCCAATTTATTTTCTAAACTTTTTACACGAATGGGAATATTAGAAAATGATTCTTGTTTCCTGATACGGGCGTAAAACGGGTTTATATTTCATTAAATTTCCGAATTCAGTGTATGTTCAAAACTTTTACGAACTTAATCCACATCAAATTTAATTGTTTTTTTTTAACTGAGTTTAATATATTTTGCACAAGGAATTTATCAAGAAATATACATGCCACAATTTAGTCTCTTTCAATGGAGTTACTTTGTACTTGTTACAAAATCAAAATACAAAAGTATAGTTGTCCCAAATTTTTTAGAAATATAAATCCATGAAAAATAAAAGAATATTCTATGGCGGGAAAATATTATTTATATGTACATAATTGAGAATACAAGAGAAAATTAATAAATTTTTCCAAAATTTTTGAACACTATTAAGATTTTGGTATCACAGTAAGATAAGCTTTGTGACATTTCGTTTTTTATATATTTTTTAATAATTTTATTTTATAATGAAAAATTAATTGTGTTAAGTGATCATGAAACAGCGCAATATTACTTCGTTATTTTTACTTAGGTTCGTTTCTTTTGTTTTTGTCCAGTATGTAGGTGGCTTCCGACGAAACTGTTTTTGTAGTTTTGGTAAAATATAAAACTAAAATGTCTATAATAAAAGTCCTATAAAAATAATTCAGAAAGTTTCAAAGTAAAACCAACAAAAGTTACAGAGTAACGTGAATTACAAAAGTACCCCCATTTTATATATAACAACGGATTTACTTAATTTACAGAAAAATGGCTGGTAGACATTATCATTAAATTTTTTTTAATTTTATGAAAATATTCATCAGTATCCGTATTTGAAATAAACTATTAACATATTATAATAATCTTGTTTTGGTATTTGGAAACGCAAAATATTTATAGTCCAGGAATTGATATCTTTCCTATGTGGGCGTATTATACGTATACTAGCATAAAATTAAGTCTTATAGATAAAAAATCAAATGGCTTGTCACATTAGTTACATTTGTATCTTGCAGTAATATTAGCCAAACATTTTTTGCATATTGTATTCAAATATCAGTGAGCCTAAACATTTTTATGCATGCTCTACTATAACACTGCTCTTGCACTGTTGTAAAGTATTTTTTGTACTTATAATTATAAATAATACTTACAATTAGATGATCATAAACAATACTTGGATAATATTTCACTAATAAAATTTAAATAAAAAGAAAGAGATATAAATAATCAATATGCATGTAGATTTTAAAAAAGTGGTTTTTATTTAGAGCATAATACACAAGTTAATTCATATTTTGAGTAATAATGATGAAAGAAAAAAACGATACCACAAATTCCTTAAATTCTATGAAATATAATTTTTGTGGTACATCTATTGTCTTTCATGGCTATGTCGAAATATCCACTTGTGGTAGGTAATAATAATTTAATGATTATGTTTCTTGTTCATATATTCATATATTTTAATAATTTCATTGGTATGTACCAAACGTTTTATACAGGATATCAAAAAAATTATGTAATAAACTTAGTAAATATGAACATAACTACAAAAATTTACAGGATGATTCACAACTCATCAAAAAAAAATGGGAATAAATGCGGCATGAGAAATCGAAAAAAATATTTTTGTAAAATCTTTATAGTTTCCGAGAAAAAAATTATTGAAGTTGTAGTACTTTCAACCATTACTTAGCGGGACAAAGTCTCTAGCGTCATTCGTAATACGCGTGGAGAGTCACGTGGCCTCAGCGACTCCGAATACTGAAATCTGATTTTACAGTCGTCGTTGGCATAGTGTTTACAATAGTTTTTTAGTAGTTAGTGTCAAAAATGGCTTGCGTGTATAGTAACTCGGAGTTGATGGATAACGTTTTAATTTCTGGTCAAGCAAGAAAACATTATTTGTATTATGGCGAAGCATTTGTGTTATGGTGAAACAAGACAGCATTAGTGTTAGTTCGTAGAAACTGAGTAAGAGGGACCCAAATGTGTTTACATGTCGGTGGACCAAATTTTGAATAGTTGTTGCATCATCAGGTATGTCAAATTAATTTATTATTTAAAACTACAAATATTAACAATAGCGGCAAATTCAGTTGAATTTGCTGATATAAAATAGGTGGTATAAACTTCTATTCATTCCTTTCCTTGCGAAATTCTTTGTATAAGCTCTGAATCACCCTATATAATGAAGAAGCTACAATCCCATAACTTTAATTAAAATTTCAAGAAATTAATATTCTCTTCAGAAAACTGGATATTGGTGAAATTGGTTATGTAAGAAAAATATTTTTCGAGCTTTTGTTTATCTTGCAAAATTTTTGTCATGGCAAGTATTTCGAAAAAAGTGCGTCTAAATCATTTTTCAATATCCAGTATAAAAACGGGTTATGTCAATTTTGCCGAAAATTAAGAATAATCTTGCAGCTCGATAAAACGACAAAAGATACTACCTTGTGTTCCACCAGCTATCCTCAGAATCACAAAATAATTCTGAAAACAGCCACGACCATTCCAACTGTACAGACTTATTGACTTATCAACCACATCACTATTATAAATAATGTTCCTTTTTTGCATTTGAAAACCATATATTAATTATTGGCTCTTAGTTTTCATGTTAAGTTCACATATAGTATACTTACTTGAACATCGACAGAGTCTTACAAAAATGGCCAAAATGTAGAGGTTCACCTTTTTGTCATTCCTGTTACACGTAATCGTGCAATTCCTAGACTACTTCTATTCGACGGAAACAGATCCAGCTTACACAACGGCACTAGAATGACTCCGATCGAACCACTCCTGCGTCCAGCGGTAGCGAACATTGGATATACAGAATTTATATCACATGTGCTTAGATGTTTACCTAAAATTTAGCGTTACACTACCGATTCCTTAAATATTTCCATAATTAAAAAATGTAAAGGTACATCAGTAGTTTTACCTTTTCGAAATACAAAATCTTACAAACCATTTTAGTTTTACCACCCACGATAAAAGTTGAAGGGGACTGAAGATTTGTCAGTACAATAATGATATGATTGGTTACATGTAATGAATGAAATTTCAGTTCTAAATTGGATACCTACTTGATATCTGAACGAAATTAAAATTTGAACAGACACAGTGACACATATTTTGGACGCCACATCTATATGGCCACACTGACACAAATTAGGTGTATCGAATCTGTTAATTATTTGTTTGTACGAATTTAGACATTCTTACGTAACCTCTGGGTGGACATTAAAATTAATGATGAATAAGTTCAGCAAGTGGCATGTCAAATATTTTTTACCTACTTATATGTTTCATTAATCACCGACTAAGACAATAAATTTAAATCTGTGAACGTACATCCTGCCACGTAGGAGCGAAGACAAAAAAGCTGGGTGTCATATTAAGAATATTAATTTAGCAGTCTTATTTTAATATAATGTTAATAAAATATGTCACAGTTGAAGTTTCTTAGATAACATTTTTGAGTACGTATTAGCATTCCTGTTTGTTTCTCATAATTTCCGAAACAATTATTTGCCGCACCTTCTTCCACACAGTCTCCTATTTGGGATTATTTTCTGAACCTTATCTAAAATATAGTAGATGGATCATAAAAGTATTGATTTTTTTGTCGAGATACTGACATGAGTGTAGTTGTGATGACCATTATAAACTAACATACATATTTCATCCTTAGGTGAGTTATTAGTAAAAAGATAGTACATTTTTTAGAAGTAAATAATCTAATATCTGAAAATCAGCACGGATTTAGAAGAAATACCATTCCGGCATTGTTAAATATTCTTGATATTGTATATAAAAAATTAGATGCAAATGATAAAATTCTAGCTTTATTTGTGGACTTGTCAAAAGCGTTTGATTGTGTCCATCATTCATTGCTTCTGAATAAAATCGAACGATATGGCATTAGATGACTATGTCATGATTTATTGAGGGACTTTTTAACAAACACAATTTGTTCAATTTCTTGGTGTAAACTCAAAGCAGCTACCTGTAACAATTGGTGTTACACAAGGAAGTGTACTAGAAACTCTACTATTTTTGTTATACTGCAATGACTTGGAAAGTTATATATCAACCTCTTATACTGCATTTGCGGATGACATAACAATGTTAGCTTGCCATAGACAACAAACAGATATGACGACATTGACAAATGTAAATCTTAGAGATATACAAACATATTTTCAAATGAATTGTCTTGTGATGAATCAAGAAAAAACTTATATATTACAATTCCAACGTTTACCTTCTAATTATACTAATAGTCCTTTGGTATCATTGAATAGGAAATCTATCGAACAGGTGACTTGTTTTAAGCTTTTAGGTTTACATATAGACATGCAATTGTCATGGAAAATTCATGTTGATTATGTATGCCAAAAATGTGAAAAAGCTGATCAAGATGCTACTAGAGTATTTTATCACTCAAGTTTCGAATCAATAATTCGCTATGCAATAATGTTTTGGGGCAACTCAACGGCTTCCAGCAGAATATTTATACTACAAAAATGTGTCTGAAAAAATATGTTCAGATTAAGGTATTCTGAATCGTGCAGATCTACTTTTGTTACGTTACGTTCTTGAAACTTTAAAATTTGTTAAAGAAAACATTTAATCTTCAAAATAAATTTCATGATTATCCTACAAGATATGGAACAAATTTACAATATGACTTGCATAGAAGAGAACTTTATAAGTCAAATCCATATTATATGGGTGCATTATTATTATTACGATGCACCAAACGCTGCAAAACTCCAATATAGAATTGTGCGATAACGGTTTGGTTCGGTAGACTGAACTCTTTGTGGACAATGCCTTTGGAATAGTAAAAACAAAGCAATATTTTTTACTTCTCCAAACGAGATCTTTTGGGTTGAAAACACCACGTTTCATCACTAGTCACAATGTTGTAAAGAAGCTTTACTAGGTGTTGCGAGTATAATTCAACGCCGGTAGGAGCATATAGCTCTCGGAGTAGTTGTTTCTCGTTACACTGACAACTCAAACATTATGTTACGCCCTCTGTGGGTGGCAGTCGTGCAACCAAGTACCTGCAATATAGCAGGTCGCTTCCTTCTGTAGCCATTTGAATGGCACAGTTGGGAGTCCGCACGACAGATGGAGCTATTTGCGCTCCCGCGTACAAGGAAAAAGTTAATACTAAAAAAAAATCGCATTGTACCTAGGTAATATATATTCCTATCATCGATTACACTGCAGATTACTATTTGATAATAAATTTCATGAATCGGGTAAAAAATCGCGACTGGCAGCGTAGCATGAAGTAAAATGGAATTTTTTTTAGTAAAGCAACGCGCTTGAGTAATAATCTTGTAATTACATCATTATCTCAGTCATAATCTGACGACTTTTTTTTAAATCGCTGAAAAGGAATTGTAATTAAGCTAAAATAATTTATTACGTAACGCGATAACAATCTATGCATTATTAAAAAATGAGTTCAGGTGTATCTCGATATAAATCTTTAATTTATTAATTATTACGAGAATGCCTATAATCTCAGAGAGTTCGGTTTCGCAAGAGAATTGTTTGTAAATAAATGCAGTTTGGTGTAATAGATATCCTCATTGGTTGTTCATCCATTTTTTTAATAAGCTTATCAATACATTTTCAATATATAAAATAGAAGCGGTTGTAGAGGGTATTAATTAAGTCTGAAAAAATATATAGGGTGGTACGAAATTAACAAATATCTACATGATCTAAATAAGATGAAGATGAAAGCATGTTTCCATAATAAATAACATAGTCCAGTCACTTAAGCATTTTGGCTACCAATTTTTTCGGATGGAATGGATTGACGTGAAATTTGAACTGTAGCTATGGAATAGCCCAAGAAACAAAAGTTATATAGTGACGATGTGTGCTTTTACCCTAGGGGTGGATACTACCCCTTCTGGAGGGATGAATTCTAAGCAAAAACTGTTCTATAAGAATTTTTTGTACAGTCAATACTTTTTGAGTTATTTGCGTCTAAACATGTTCGTTTTTAGCCCCAGAAAAGTATGTTTTTGAGCCATTTTTCGCGAATATCTCAAAAACTACAAGTTTTATATAAAAAAAATATCATAAGCAAAAATGAAGGTAATTAAATAGCAAAGATTTTTGTAGGTGGTATAGAACCTGAGTTATGACTCCTAGAAGTTGAAGTCAATTTCGAAGATAGCTATAATTGAAACGTCCAACGTTCTGTAGCGAAAAAATTAAAGGTTTTTCGAGGAAAACTTATATAGCACTTATTAAAGTTCTTGAAAAGGCCTTTAAATTGAGTGGTGGTAAAAGTCGTTAGCATGAAAACTAATAAAGTTACAATGAAAATAAAATTATTGTCTTGATTTTTGAAAAAAAAATAGATGAAAAAAAAATTAAACGTATTCCTTCTGCAATTTACTTTGTTTATGTATTAACAGTAGATTTTGGGAATTTGAACGATTTTAGAAGCCTAAATTAACAAAAAAATATTTTATTTACTTTTGAATAGTTTTTCAATTTTTTTAAAAATCGACTTTTTTCAAAATATTTCAAAAACTAACAAAGTTATAAAAAAATTATAAAATAAGAAACTGTAGGTTTTTTCTTATTGAACAATTTGCTTTTTAAAATTTTTGTAGAACAAAATTTGACTAAGTTATGACCGTTAGAAGCTCAAAACTAAGCTACAAGACTGCCTTTTCTGAACCCTTTTAGCTTACAAATATAAAAAACGAAGGGCTCAAAAAAACTGCAAATCACAGAACTTTAAATTCCATACAAAATGTTTTTTTAGTAAAATAACTTTAAAATTACAAAAGTTATAGTAAAAAAAGTAATCGCATTTTTTAGATATAATTTTCGGAGCGGGTAAATTACCATCATCTTTGTGTATTTTGGAGCACTTGTGAACTGATTTGAGTAAGTATTTTAATAACATACATATACACACGTATCCGAGTTCACATGTACATGTATGTGTACATTCGGATTTTAGGTTGGCACCTAGCGAGAAATTCTGTACACGCACAGGTTGGCAGCATTACTTAGATAAAGTGCATGCGCTACATGGAATGCAGTGCTTTCATAATTTTTTTTATGAGGGGTAGGTCTTCCATAAGAGTTTTTTGGGTGGCTGAAAAGTTGCAATATATCATAGATCATTTGAAAACTAATAAAAAGTTTATAATTCAACATATGCATACAATTAAAACATCTCAAGTTTTCAATAATATTTTTTTGTTTATTTTATTATAAGGGGTGGTTTTTAAGGGTTGCAACTTTGTAATGAGTCGTAAGTTTTTTAATGAATAACAAAAGAAATGCAATGCATTGTGAATGCACCAAAAGAATATTTTAAACTGTTAAAAACTTCTTTTTCTATTTTTTTTTTTGGTTTGGAATGGTAGTTTTTAAGGATTTTTAAGGGTTGAAAAGTAATTAAATTTCATAAATTATATTAAAATACATGAAAGGAACTTTATCCAACATATTTGAATATGAATCGAATCTTTAAAATACGTAAATTTGCGATTTTCGCATTTTTTTTCGTACAAGGGTAGTTTTCACCCGCAAATAGCAAAAAGCACACATCTAGACAATATAACTTTTGAAGTAGGGGGTCAGATGAACTTGTATGCAATTTTTCAGGAAAATCCATGCTATCCGAAGAAATTGGGAGCTTTTACCTTATTTTTGCCTTCAGTGACTTCACTAACTCTTATTTTTTATTCACATAGTTTATTAACCTAAGTTAGTATTTGTTCGGCAAAAAGATCCTAAAAGTAAATCTACAAATTATTAGTTTTAACTTTTTCTCTATAGAAGGCATTAAACTAATGCAAACAAATTAAACAAATTTCTCTAAAAAATCTTATTAAATGAAGTCAAACAAGTTCAGAAATGTTGCTCTATCTTAAAAACTAACAACTTTAGGTGTAGAACATACTTAATAAAAGTAAAGTGGACTGAGATGTGAATAAAATAGAACAATAATACAGTTCCATTTCAAAAATTTTAGAAAATCAAGTTTGAACTTTCTTAAAATGATCGTATTATAAAAAATGCCCTGTATAAATTATCGATATTAACTAATATAGGAGTCTTTGCCTAACATTTGCCTATAACTCAAATATTTTTGCTCCAAGTGTTAGTAGTTGAATGTTAATACAACTTCTTCGAGGTCATATTTTTTCCAAAATTCGAAGATTTTTCTACATAACTTGGCAACCCCTTATTAAACTGTTAAACTGTTTATATTGCCATATATAGAATTTTCTCAGAAATCGATATGTTTAAAAATATACAGGGTGATCCATTTAAGAAATGTAATATTTGGCGTGTCCCGTTTTTACTCATCGCCTTGTGTGTTTCAAATTAATTTTTCCCTTTAGGTTTTTTGATTCTGTACAACTTTTATATAAACTTTTTTTCTGTATTACGAATAACAAAGTTATTTATTACTTTCTCACACTAATGGCCCACCCTGTATAATTTTGTTAAATCTATTAATTCCATTCTCAAGAATACTACCTGATGAGACAATCCTAAGTAAAATATGGAAACAAAAATAACTTTTTGTAGTAACTGTTTTGGTTTTTGTCTAGAAAGATGATAGAACAACAAAAATACAAAATATTTTTTTGAATGATTACAGTATGTATTTAATGGTTTTAATAAATCAGGTATGTTGAAACTAAGATCAATAATTGCAGATTTGGAAGTCCATTTGTCAAGGAGTTTGACAGATGAAACAACTTCTCCCTGACTGACTACTACACTGCATTTTTATACTGTTTACTATTACTTATGTAATACCTGTACATATTCTTTATTTACTTTAATGTTCTACATTTGGGTTTTATTCTTGCAGAGCAGTGTAGCAATAAATAAATAAAAAAATAAATAAGTCAACAAATAAACAAATAAACAGAAATAAACAAACAAAAAAATAAATAAAAGTATTATAATTAGTAAATAAATAATCACACAAACAAACAAAAATCAAACAAGGAAACAAACAAACGAACAAATAAATAAATACTATTATACGCTGTTTAAGACAGTTCTGGTATATAGATATAGTCAAGAATTAATAACAATTATTTTTTTGTAACATCATCTTAAAAAATCTACCTACTGTACCAGTTTTGTGGTCTAAATGGGAGTCTAACTGGATGACATTTAACTTTCAGATCCTATTTCAATGTCGAGTCGTGGTTTATATATTAATAAACTAGGAATAGTTTCTTTACTAATATTTAACGACTCATTACCCAGGTATGAAAAAATGTTATGAAAAAGCAAGTACAGATTTACTATACAATGCTACAGTGAGTAAATACATAACTTTTGATAAATTTTCCTATCCAGGAACCGTGAAATAGTTCTGTTAATCAAATTAGTGTCATTAGTTAAATACAGAACAATGAAACACAGCTACCAGGAGAACGTATTTGAAATCACTCATTGTAAAATACAAAATATGTAACGTGTTCAGTCATAAACAATAATTAAGGAATATGTCATGTTATCTGATCGATACAGATTGATAATCTATAATCAAACGGTTGCATATGTATTGACTGCTGCCGTGAATATATTAATATTTTAAATTTAATTATTACCAGTTTTACCCAATGTGTATCATTAGCAAAAAACCTAAATTGCGCTTATATCACATAATAACAGTGTTGGCTTTATTACCGTTTATTAACAAAAGAAAATAATTTATCGAGAGACTATTGAATCTATCAAAGACAGTGAACGTAATCATGTCATCACTGTCATCACATCACTAAGGTAGCATAAATTGAGTGTCATCTTGATCAAACTATAAACCTGACTACGTGTACAGAGTGTGACAGTGACATTACGCCAAACTATCAGAACCGATTCCTTTCATTACAATAAACAATAATTATTTGTTTAACTAAGCAGTATAGTGGTAATATTTAATGCTGCGACTGAGATTCAACAGACGAGGCGCAGCTGAGCCTATTAAAGCAGCCAAGGTAGGTATTAAATCCACTTTGATGGCAAATAAAACATCATTTTTTCGCCGATCAATTTTAATTTTATCATAATAGCAAACAGAATATAATTATTAAAATTGTTTGATAATTATTTCATGAATAATAAAAATCTCATTGTCGTCTGTGGCTGCTATGAGACGAGCATTATTAAGTAAATAACTTAGGTACATAGTAATCGCCATATTGTTTCTATCTAAATCCATCCAAAAATAACTATTTATTATTTGAGAAGGAATAATTCATATTAACTCGGCCAGAAATTATTGAATCAACAAAGCAAATGGAGTGTAATTTATTACCAGAAAAATCGAAGGAGATATATCAGCAAACGTATAAAAAATTTATTGATTACCAGGCTGAGACTATCATTATGGCTTTTTCAGAAAATATACTATTGGTACCTATACTTTGAATGTCTACAAAATAACATCGATATTGGCAAGTATCTAAAATTAAAGCATTGTTGAAACAGCAATCGGATAAAAAATCACGTGTTTTAGAAAAGGAGCAAATTAAACTATTTCTAATGGAGACCCCTGATGATAATCTTAGGATTAGGATAAACAAAATATTTATATAAACGAAGAATACTGTACTTTTTATTATTATTTTAGGTAACAATAATTTTTACCATATCTGAGGCTTGTTGATCTCATTAATTACTTCAAATAAAACTTGGAGATATTGAAGATATGGGAAATAAATTGCTGATCACTCTGCCAACTACAAAAACAAAGAAAAAAATAACCCAGTCAAAGTAGCTCAAAAAATAGAGGTAAGCTTACAATAATTTGCAAAAAGCTGAAATTAGTGCTAATGTTGGGAACACCATTGTAAATGAAATGTAAAAAGTTCCCATCGATCCTACATCTGCAAAAAATGTATTCAAGGTCAAAGTTTGCAAATATTGGTTTTTTGCATTTTTCAACCAAACGGTAAGTTTTATCATAAAAATAGGTCAGACAAAAATAGTTGAGATATAGATAATTTTCAGGAGGGATAAAACAACAGTTTTTATATTGTTTGAAAAAATAGATTTAGTTAATGGTGCTAAAGTTTTTAAAGAGAGTAACTTTACTCCACAAGCTTTAATCATTAACAGAATTCGCTTCCTTCTTTCTGTATATAGAACTCCAAAAAAATTACCTGCTTAGATGTTTCGATCTTATGTAAAAAATACTCAATACAACAAACCAGTGCAATTAGCTTGTCTTCCGCCAACCTCTGCTTTTGCTCATCAACATCTATTTCAGGAATATTATCAAGTTCAAGTGTGGCTTGGCAATCAATGGACCCAGAAGACTGGGGTGGGAAGTTAATTGACAGTACATTGGAACCAATACAGACTTTGTCCCCACCTGCACCGGAAAAACTCCTTAATACAATTTGTTGCAATTGCAAAAAGGGGTGTAGTGCTAAGTGAGGCTGCAAAAAAGTTGGATTGTTTTGTTCATTACCATATACCAGTTTTTAAGGCCAGTCGTGCTCCAATGTTGAATCGCTATCAGAAGAGGATTCTTACGATATCAGCGAGGAGACATCTGATGCATCGCTGTTAGAACATTTAAGTTCCATTAGATAATTATCAATCGGAGGAATAGTTTTCCCCCAATTACTCATAATTCACACCGCTTTCATCATTTCCAATAGTACAATTTTTTATTTAATACAATATTATTTAATTAAACAGGACCACAATTGATCGTGGAATAGGCCTTTCGGGGAAACCACGTTAAAAAAAACGCGCCAAGTACACAACCTCACAGGTGACGTGGAAATGAAGAATACAATTTTTTCAACTTTTTGAATCGCTATATCTCAGAAATGGTGATTCTTAGGAAAAAAGTGTAAGAACAATTTTTATAGGTAATTGCATGGTCTACAATGAACTTACCGTTTGGCTGAAAAATGTAAAAAAAACATATTTGCGAACTTTGACCTTGAATAAATTTTTTTTGCAGATGTGGGATCGATGGGGACTTTTCACATTTTATTTATGGTGTTCCCAATATTCGTACCAATTTTCAGTTTTATGCGAATTATTGTAACCTTGAATGCCTTTATTATAAGCGAATATTTGGACATATAGTACCGCAAGACCCATACAAATAGATAGTAATAGATATTCTTTTAAATATTCAAATGGTAAAGCATATAACAAATTAACAGGAATTCACACATTTGAGAAAATGCCAAAACAAGTAGCTGCGTTTCTCAAATTGAAGGATGCTCACGAATATAATGGACATTGTTCCCGTAGAACTTCAGCTACACTATTAATAAATTACACACATATCTTAACTTTAAAAATTCATGATTTATGGAAATTTTCAACGGTAGCTGAAGGCTACATTGAGGAGTTCATAACTCGTAAATCAGTTGTTAGCAAAAATATCTTCCCTACTGCAAGTACCTATATCTAGGGTTTGCAGCATTTTTTTTTAAATAATTCAACCACTTTGGAGGAATCATAAACCACATACTAGTGAAAACACTTCAACCTACATAGACGAAGTAAATGTTTCAAAACAAACAGGACAAGGGATATCCCTTACAGGCTCTTCCAGTTTCACTATAAATGTTTACAATAAATAAAATTACTTTCGTTACAAATTTTAATTTTTAATTTAGCGGCAGTAAAAATTAATCTAATGCCTAGGCAGTAAATGTGACACTCTAGTGCCTGACAGCTGTCACTAAAACTACGCCTTTAATGTCGATCGGCAAAAGAGATAATTATTTCCAATTATACAAAAGGCGTTTGACGTATCCACCCTATAGTAATTATATATAGCATCTAACAGTCATGTTAACCTATTTCTGATGCGTTAAAGATAATGTAATGGTCAACCTCACCTCAAAACTGAGGCGAGACCTTGAGTTGTATACGGATTCTATGTTTCATAAATTATCGTTGTGGCGATTCTAATTTGTAAGTAGCCATACATCTTTAATACGTTATCAGCACATATTTTGCTTGGGTGTGGTCAATTACAGATCAAATTGACTACTGTGAAGACCTTCACGCTTCTAAACGGACAGTTAGTTTTCCTTGAGATATATTTTCGTATCCTTTATTTCGTTAGCCGAACCTAATTGTTTATTCTGCACAGTTTAATATGTGGCAAATTAATAAATAATAAGGAGTTTATATCTAATTTACGTATCAATGGTATCAGTTAATGAGAATATGTTGTACTTTATTTAATTTAGATCACGTTACTAAATACAACTATGGCTACACACCCTTTAATCACAAAAAGTTGAGGCGCCGATTGAGTACTGAAAATACGGTAAAAAAATTTAAAATGTTTACATTCTTTTTTTCAAGTGAAGGGTCACGTTTGTAATACAACGGTTAGGATCATAGGAAAGGACCTTAATCAGTATGTTTAATAAATAATTTTCTATCTATATCTCATTGCCATAAGTTTCTTTCTTTCATAGAGAGATTGAAGGAGTAACAAAAGAAACAATGTTCAAGTTATACGCAAATTAAAGCTACCTACTTTTTCCATCCGCTTTTATTGCTGTTCCAAGTGCTGATTTTTGACCCTTTGGTATACATTAAGGATTTCGAAAAATGAAGCAAATTTGATTTAGTTTATTTAATTTTATTTATTTATTCAGAAATACAAAATCCAACTGACTAAAGTTCCAATTGTTGGATAAGGCGAAACAGAAAAGCAAAAGCTAAAGTAGAAAAAGATTAAAAATTGTAAAATACTTTTGGCGTAAAGACATAATCAAAATATAAAAACTAAGTGCGGAAGAATTTAAGTACAAAACAGTAACAAATAAAAATACAAGTAAATATTTTTTTGTGTTATTTATTGAAAGGTCCATATTATAACTTCTGGTCTAGACCGGAAGCGGTGTTTTTAGAGCGGAAGTTGTTTTTTTAAATGGAAACACCCATTTTTTCCCACGGATTTCGATAGAAAAACGAAAAAAAAACTTTTTGTCATTATTTTTTTAATTTAACCCATATTTTGGCCATAAATGAATTCCGTGTTTGGGATCACTTTTTTTAAAAAAATGTTTCACACAAAAGTTGTAGGGTGAAAAGGGGGCTATCTTGACATGACCTTGAATATGACCTTGACCTTGACTTGAAGGTCGTTTGAAGATTAAATCCAAAATTTTATAAAGAATCCTCTTTTTTGACTTGGAAATTACAAGAGCGGGAAGTTTTACAAGAACAAGATCAGATATCAAGGTTATTTTAATGTCGAAACACTGTATAATTATTAACAACTTTTTACACTACCCAGGAATAATAACGTGGACATAGCAGTTTTTTATTCCCTTTGGGGTTCTTGTTTTTGGTGAAATGAAGAATTTCTTCAGATATCTGAAGATTTTTATGATTTGCTGAAGATTGAAGTGTGTAGGAGCAATTCTGACTCCGCAGTCGAACTCAGGAGGCCAAAACCATATCGGAATACATTCGTATACCATATAAAAACAATAATTCCAATTCGGATTGTTTTAGTGCAAAAAGAATTACATAATTTAAAGGGGAACTTAAAGAAAAATAATTAATATGTATAATCTTTGAAACTAATGACTGCATTTACTGGATTTGACAATTTTAATAAGAAATATAACTTAAAACAAAGACAAAAGCAACAAAATCTATTAGAATTAGAACAAAAGTGCAGAAATTATTCATATCTAATTGAATGTACGAGGTCTGTTCAGAAAATAATTGAGTTTTACATTTTTAAATTTTTTATTAATTTTATACATTATTGGTCCTTATCTCCTTCAAAATATTCCCCTCCCCTATTCACAAACTTTTCCCGGTGCGAAGTAGTCCTGGTTAGCTTCATTTGAAATGGCGTTTAAAGTCTGTGATGAATTTAATTTCGGAAATAAGAAAAAATGGCAAGGAACCAAGTCTGGCGAGTAACGAGGGTGAAGAAAGGCAGTAATCTTATTTACGGCACAAAACCGTCAAAACTGATTGTGCGGATGCATTGTTATGGTACAAGAACCATTTGCTGTTATCCCACAACTCTGGTCTTTTTTTACAAGCTTTTATTTAACTTGCCTTGTTAGTATGGGACAAACTTTGCAAATGAATTTTAAAACAGTTGTCCCCAACCGATTGAGCTGAAATTTTGCATACACATTTAGTTTGGACAACAATGCATGGTTAGGTAAGTGACGTCATTCTAAATCCAGTATGGCGGACTCTCAAAGATAGCGGACCAGTTATTTTCTATGCACCCCCATGATATGGGGATAATGAAAGGGTTTGCTGAAAAGAATACGAAAATAAAATGACGTCACTAAAAGCTTGTTTTAAAAGAAAATTACACATGAACTTATTGCGGATCTTTTCACGTAATCGTTGTAAAACTCCTTATAGTGCACACGGCTCACTATTTCACTTTCAGGTAAGAATTCTAATGAGCATCACTTTGAGATTGGATCGAATCTGACGTGCTTTATTGAGGTGTGATGACTGAACTTTTGACTTAATGTCGTAGCCGTAAACCCAGTTTCGTCTCCCGTTATGATCCTTTGAATGAATGTTTCATCGCCGTTGGATTATTCAAGAAGTTGTGGACACAAGTCCACACGATTCTTTCTGTTGATCGGTCATCAAACTAAGAACTTTTGCTGCAACTTGATGCACTTTCAATTTTTCAGTCAAAATTTGATGGCATAACCCAATTGAGATGGTAACCCCTTCTGTAATTTCTCTGATAGTCAATCGGCGACTTACACTTACTAGATCTTTGACATTATGAATGTGGGAGTTATCAGTTGAAATGGACGGACTTTCTGGTCGAGGATCATTTTCAATTGACTTGACCACCTCTTTTAAATCATGAAAACCATTCGTAACATTGCGTACGACACACAGCATCATCTCCGTAAGCTTGTTTCAAAAGTAGAAACGTTTCCGTGAACTTTCCCCAGTTTTACGTTGCATCGTTGTTCCAGAAAATCGCATATTTCAAAAATCGTCACTAACCACGTTGCAGTCAATTAATAGTAACACGAAAACTAAGTGAGATATCAACATGTCCAAGAACATGTAGACATGTGTAATGTAATGCTGCCAACTGCATATCACTAAATATTTCCATTAGCGCGAAATTCAATGAGTTCAGTTATTTTGTGAACAGACCTCGTATAGTCTATAGGTCCATTGCACTTTTTCAAATTGAACATTATAAACATTATAAAAGGAACTTCAAACAATCGACAGATATTCTAATTTGCAACGCACAAATGCTGCATACTCGTATGATAGTTACGTTTTAAAAGACTTTAGAAGTGCGTAAATTAAGTAAAACATTTTTAATAAAATATGGTTGGTTACTAAACGAATATGTTCATCAAGCGATAATTTAATATCAAATGTGATGCCATAGTCAGTAAGTTATGTAACTCTACAAAACATATTCATTAATTTTATATTCTAAAGTAGTTTTGCGCCAACTGTAGACATAACTTTATATTTGCTTACATTCATAGGCAAACTATTATTTGAGTACCAACTATTCAATTTGTCAAGATTATCTTGCAATCTAGTGCAATCAATAGAAAATTTAACTCCCAAAAACAATTTCAAGTTGTCCGTATGGAGCAAATAATTAATGTCGGGGTATTCAGTGATCGTTAATAAAAACTCAAACAGGGATGGCCCCAGAACAGACACTTGGGGAGCCACTATAGATGAAACGAATGTATCTGGTTCGAAGTCATGGTAGATGATTCCAATTTCACTGTTGACAGATTTTTATTAAGCCAACATAGCCTATGTTTACATTATTTTATGTCTACCCTATGTTACATAGGGTAGACATAAAATATTCAGTGATTAACATCAAAATTCTAGTATGAGATAGGATATTTTCGCCAAAGCGATGCAGAGAAGTAGCAGAAATTCGGAAATATCGGAAACTGGAAATTTATCACTGCGTCCACTTGATTGCTATACACAGTAAATTTATATACAACCAGAAGACTGAATCTCTTGTTCAGAATTTCTTCTGAAGGAGAGAACATACTGTTCTCTTCTTCAAGGATCTAAAGTATACTCTCCAAAGCTGCTTCCTTAAAATTAATTATTTGTTGCTAATTGTTGAAAGATACTCAAGTTACGTATACAAAAACATTCCCATTCTTAGATACTAATGCCTATTTTTAATGTGTTTATATATTTATCAACTACAGATTCAAGAGCTCTTGCCCATAAATTAAAAATGTTTTCAATCTGATTTGACACAGAATAGATGTGATATCTGAATAAGTGAATAAACAATATATTTTAATTATTAAAGTGTTTTAGTTTTACCCATAATCCCAACACTAATATTAAATTTCTGCGCTAAGCCTGCATTTTCACTAAAATTCAATTATCTCACAAACACGTCCTAGGTATGCACAGCCTTTAATAAAGTTCACCTATTTTTTTATGGTGCTTTCAAAAATTTAGTAAAATACAGGGTGTACCATTTAAAAATACATAACTTTGACATGGTACGCTTTTCCTGGACACCCTGTATATTTCAAAACTGGTGGCCCACCTTGTATATCTAATTTCCTTCCTTTTCAAATAATTTTATATAAAGTACACTGATATAGGAAGGTTGCCTAAAGGTGTATTTACTTTTTGGTTCCCTACGATATTCTACGACAATGATGTGAGATATATTAAGAAGCACCTGGCATAGATTTAATTTTTTTACAGTGAACAGTTTGAGTAACTGCTATTTGTCGGTTTGAATAAGGATGTTGTGAAATAAAGGCTTAACTAGTAGCAATTTGCAGTTCGCAGCGATTTTTAAAGGAAACGAATTACTGAACTGGATTAATTTTCTAATTCTAACAACGAACGTATTCGAAGCTGTTTAGAAATGAAAATATATACGACAGTTAACCTCGCAGAACTACATCGAAGAATAACAGGTAGGTGCAATATAACTGACATAATGAAGTTAGCATTTAATACTTTTTGCATGACAACAAAATTATATTGGAAATGCTGCTCTTATACGCGCTAAATCATATATTTAACTTTATAAGGACATGCCATAAAATATGACGTTCAATTTTACACTTAATTATTTTGTAACTACCGTTGGACTAATTATGTCTGTCAATAATAACGCTGGCTCGTTTTTGTTTTTCTTCATGATATATTAATAAAATTGTGAGGTCTTAATTAAACCACTGGAAGATATTTTTTATCAATTTACCAGAAAAGTAAGCATCAAAGGCTTCTAATACATTCTATTAAAGAAAGTAGAACATGCCTCTAATACCTAAACATAGCTCCACTCAATAATTATAATTCGTGTCAAATAGAAACCGTTGTTAAATTAATTGTCACTTACCTTGTTTAATTTAATTAATTTATTTTCATTTTTGAGTAAGTATCTACCACAACAGCAAAACACGTAAAAAAATGTAATTTAATTTTACCGACATTATTATGGAAGATCCGTATAGGAAAAATTTTAAATAAATTATGGAACAAATTTTAAGTAAAATATACAGGATGTTTATCGATCTGCATCACTGGAATCTCAGCTATCTTAAGACATACAAAGTTGGTCAAATTCGTGGAAAGTTCAATTTGTTGACAAATAACTTGTTGAAGGAAAATGTGACCTATAGTCTCCGTTTTGTCAATGAGTTGATCAATAAATTTTCAACGAGGAAAAAAAAATATCACCATTTTTAATTTATAATCAAAAACGGAAAAAAGATGTACTTTTTAAGCTCAAATATTTTTAAGATATTTATTTATGGCAAATTCAAATGTCTAGTTTTATTTAGTGTCTTATGGGGGCCGTATTGGATTTTCGCAATTAAGAATTCGGCATATTTCTCTGTATATATTTTAAACTTATCGATTGATTCATTTGAAGAATATAAGGGTCTTTTTCATGTGAACATTACATTTTTAGTTTTCTAAACTTTGACATTGTCAATGAAATGTCAATTAAACCGTCAAATTTTCGTTTAAAGTTAAATGTTTATTTTCAGTGTTTTTCGTAAAACTGAACATTTTTGTGTTTTAACGAAAACAAAGAAGTAAACCATAGCATGTGACAATTCACCATAACCATAAAAACGCCAGTAATTTATTTGGTTTACCCCATGGTTGTAAGGGGTGGAAAACGCAACCCCTAAAATTTATTTCCAACATAACTTTTTGTCTTATTATTTGTTTACCATTTAAAAATTTATTTCCGATAGCCTGTTTCATTCTAAAAAAAATGTCTTGAATTTTTTGCCCAAAATAAACCAGTTCGCAGCAAAAAATTATTTTACGAACAAGATACATATCGCCATAAAACGAAAATACGAAACTAATTTATCTAGTAGGCCGCTATTAGCGATACTGACAATTAAATTGGAATCAAGCTGTCAGTTTGTAAATTTTTGAAATTGAAGTAATACTAATTGTGTATTGTTGTTCTGTTCTTAATTTGTTACTTTAATAATTCACTTGTTATTAAAATGGCATACACAAATGAGGAAATGGCTGATATGCATTACGTTTACGGTCTGTCGCAGGGGAATGGGTTAGAAGCTTCTACAAGATATGCTGAAATGTATCCTCAACGGCAGCATCCTTCACATAGAATATTTGTCTGACTTCATCAACGATTACGTGAATATGGTTCATTCAACAAAAGAACGCAGGATTGTGGTCGCCATCGAGAAGTAAGAACACCACAGCTTGAGGCAGCAGTACTTAATTTGATAGAAGAACAACCTACTACCAGTACTAGAAAGATTGCTTTCCAGCTAAATGTTGATCATATGACGGTATTTCGAATTTTAAAGGAACATCTCTTATACCCTTACCATCTGCAACGAGTACAGGCACTGTTACCGCGAGACTTTCCGAACCGTCTTGAATTTTGCAATTGGATGCTGGAAATGATTAGAAGAAATCGTGACTTTCTGAAGACGATCGAATTCACAGACGAATGTAGTTTTTCTCGGGACAAGATTATTAATTTTCATAATTACCACATATGGGCTGATGAAAACCATCACGCTATTGTCGAAACTAACCATCAAGAACAGTTTTCTCTTAAGGTGTGGGTCGGAGTTATTGGGGATTATTTAATTGGGCCTCATTTTCTACCTCCTCGATTAAATGGTGAGGCATACGTTCAATTTTTAAGAAAAGTGCATCCCCCCGTACTGCTGGAGGAAGTTCCTTTGGGCGTCAGAAGGGATATGGTTTTTATGCATGATGGGGCTCCCGCCCATTTTAGTCAAGTAGCACGTCAGCATTTAACTGAAACATATGCAAATCAGTGGATAGGTCGAGGAGGACCACAGAATTGGCCCGCTCGATCCCCGGATCTCAATCCTCTGGATTTGTCTACTTGGGGCCATTTGCAGCATTTGGTTTATCGTACTCCTGTTCGCGATGTAGAGGACTTAAGAAACCGCATTATCGATGCGTGCAGGGTAATTAGAGAGACTCCAGGAATATTTGAGCGAATACGTGGCTCAATGCGCCGACGTCTAGACGCATGCGTAATGTCTGAAGGTAGACATATTGAACATTTACTATGATTTCTACATGTTGTATGTTTTGTTATTATTAAATTAGTTTTGATTATTCCCCTTTAATCATTTAATGCAGGTAGTAACTACAAAATAACAGTAAATCCAGTCCGCATTTATGACGATGTATCTCTGTAGTTGTTCGTAAAATAATTTTTTACTGCGAACTGGTTTAATTTGGGCAAAAAATTCAAGAGACATTTTTTTTTAGAATGAAACAGGCTATCGGAAATAATTTTTTAAATGGTAAAAAAATAATAAGACAAAAAATTACGTTGGAAATAAATTTTAGGGGTTGCGTTTTCCACCCCTTACTACCATGGGGTAAACCAAATAAATTACTGGCTAAGTGTCTTTTTGGTAGTAGAAAATGTCAGGTTAATTTCAATATTGTAACTTGTTTAGTGCTTGTGAAAAAAATTGTTAAACAAATTTTATGTAGCTGTATCTTAACAAGGGATGCTCCAATGAAGTTTCTTTATATGAAAGATCCCATCTTTTTTTCGATGAGGAATCACCCCCTTAAATGTTTTACACTTATTTAGTTACACCCTGTATCGGTTATGGCAATCTATTCGTTCGATTAGTTCACCAATTTCTTTAATCGAGACCCAAAATATTGTATCTAAAAGAGATCTGTCTGGAAACCACTGTGGCAGCTTAGTAGTTTATGACTTTAATACAACGATATTTAAATTAAAATCAAAAGTCACTCAATTAATAGTTAGCAGTAACTCGGATTTGAGTAAAACTCATGCAGTTTCACTCAGTTGTACTTACACTAATAGAGTGAAAATTTCACTCAATCTGGTGTGACTGAAATTGATACATTATTGAGTGTAAAGTTGAGTGAAATTTGAGAGAAATATTTTTTTCCAGTGTACTTTTCCCCACAAAATTTCTTTAATTGTAAATTTTTAAAAATTAAGTAATCTGTACGGTATATAATTGTTACTTATTTATTTGTGGCATTTTTTGTTACTCTTATATAATTTTTGCCACACTGAAATAACTTTTTTAAATAATTACGCCCTATGTTTGTAAGTTGTTTTACTACTTCATTACCTATTTTGCTTGCTTTAGTAGTCTTTAGTATCTATGTTGTATATCAATAATTAGTTTTTAACTAATAATACGGGGGGAAATAACTACTCTACTGAATATACTCGCAATATCCAGTTTAACATAATTATAAGATCATCAGCAAAACCACCAGACATATATCGGTTTTGAACTTAGTTTTTATCAGTCTGCAATAAATTAGACAACCGTCGAAAGATCTAGCTAGGTATATTGATGTCTATATGTGCAAAAATAATGTGAATATGGTTGAAATATCACACAAAATATGTTACATTTCTACTCAATACCCAAACCTTTAACAAGAACTAATAAATTCGAAACGGATATAATAGTAATTCTACTACCGAATCTTAGAAGTTTACTGCATACTGTGGGTGTAACTCAATGCTGGTCGGCGCATTAGTACGCGGAGTAGTTGTTTCTCACAGTGTCATTAATAAAAAAATTTGTATCACCTAGTGCAATACTGGCGTTGTTTTTACAGTACCTGTAAATTACCGGGTCGCTCTTTATCAGTTATTCCATATTGAAGGCATTAAGCAGAGATCATTTAATTTGTAACATACATTGTTATTTCTCCCCTAAGCTCATGAAATAAATTTGTTGTTAATTCAATAACCAACTAATGTTCCTTTAATTACAAAAATTTGATTTCATTAAAATGTATAGGTACCCTGAAAATTTCGGAAAAGTTAATTAAATTATAAAAAAATTGTCAACGAAAAGCTCTCTTGAATAATGCGTTTAGCTTTTTAATAAATTGAAAACTGTGCAAAGTTATGTTTGTTGAAGTGTGCCTGAATATTTTTAAGTGCACCTACAAAACTACACTGTAAAAAAATCGGTGTGAGTGAAAGTAATAAAAGTAGGAAGTGAATCCATATAGTGAAAGTATTGAGTACATTTTCACTCAATATTGAGTATTTTGATAATTTTACTCATTTGTGATAATATGTATTTGAACTAAAACTAAGTACTTTCACACAAATGTAGGTACCCGTTAAATACATTCTGCAAATAAACTAGTAGTTGATACACTTGTAACTAAATCGGAGCAAATGTCCTCATTATTAAGTGACCGCACCCCATTCTATGGTTGTCGTGCGTTGTCTTGGTATATTCCCATCGTCCCCATTGCGTCATTTCGTGGCGTGGTGTATGGTGTGTAGTACTGGACAAGCGTCCGTTAATCTGATTATTTAGTTAAAATTATGTTTAAATGAAGTGGTTTGATTAAAATAATTAAAAACGATATGTTGAATCTCAATTAATATATGGTTAAATAAACGGATAGTTAAATTGCCACTTACTTACTTAGGTAAAAAAATTGTTCATAAAATTATATTTTTCTAGTGGTCTATGAAAGTTACAAGAAAACGCAACATTGTCGTAATTATCCAACATCTACTTCTTAACATTTGCGCCATTTCCGTGATGAGCTTCCTTACGTGTATTACTCAGTATAGTGTGTATGTACTTTTGAAAACCTCGTCCTGTGCATTACATAACACCACAGCTGAGAACTGTGTACGTTATACTTGTCTATTCACACGTCGATTACATTTCGCAATGTGTAACGAAACTTATCATTCCTTCATAAGCAATTTAACTTAGCGGTAATAACACCGCGCCGACGAGATTTTGTGAAAGATTTCCACGTGAACGAATAAATGTAAGACATTAACTTTATAACGTGTCCCAGACACTCATAATCGTCCGGTCGGTAATTGCGACCGGATGACATTTACCTTATTTCCATTTACCGGTAACGCCTGGTGATTGAGGCATGTCCCCGGGTATCTGAGTCCGAAGATCAGCAGGTTTGTTTTGTGTGTTTCTTCACTGTCGCGACGGATAGAGGTCGCCTGATTTACGCGGTTGATGGCTGTCAATGGCGTACAGACTAAGAGTCAATTTTTTATTTATTTCAATTAGATTTCCAAAGAGAAGATTCAATTGCAGCGTAAGACCACAGAATACATACAGACTGCAGAAAAATTTAAACGAAAACTAAATTATAAAGTCGTGCAAACACAGTACGAAAAAAAAGTAGAATCTCAGTGTCTGCTAACAGTTCCTCTTTCTAAACTCTCCGATTGGATAATGTCCCTGTGGCTTCATGGATCGTGTTTACTGTAGAAAAACTGTAATTATGCTTAAAACATTTAAAAACTGTTTTCGTTTCTTAAAAATATATTACCTAAAAACCTTAAAAAAAAGAACTTAAATCCGCGGTACAGTTTACAGAATATCGGGCGTTACTAGGGGACCGCCTAGCCGGGTGTCTTGGCCGGTGGATTTCGATCTGCCGACGTAAGCATCACGGACGCAGGCTGGAATTTGGATGGGTGACCTAAGGCAGACTCGGTGACGTGGCTGTGGCAGCCTACCAGAGACCTGGGTCGCTCAACATTTTCCGCATGCGTGTGGTCCCCGATAAATTGTAATGAGAACAGAGCAAAGAAAATCTCTGTAACTCAAGACCATGCTATCATACAAAAACTGTACGAGACTTTGCCACCAAGTCACTCATGTAATAAATAGGATGGTTTGAAGAAAAGTACTCGAGTAATGAAGGAGGGTGTACAAGGGGCCTAATAAGGCCTAAGTGCCGCGGTGGAAAAACAATTCAACCACCCTTCGACATACATACATACATACATACATACATACATACATACATACATACATACATACATACATACATACATACATACATACATACATACATACATACATACATACATACATACATACATACATACATACATACATACATACATACATACATACATACATACCGGGCGTTAATGATAAGTTTTGCCAAACTTTAATGGCGTATTCTACCGATGGAAGTAATCAAGTTTTGCCCAATAAAAATGTTTGATAGGACGATTCCTTACAGAGATATAGGATGTTAAAAGTTTCAAATATTTATACTATTTGACAAAAGTAAAGCAACAAACTGCCAATTTTCAATTTTTTTATCAATTTAAAAACGGGGGATGACAAGAAATAAACTTTTATACGAATGATTCGTAAATCTTAAATATAATTATTGTCGCCCATAATAAACAAAAAAAATTAAACGTCAATGTAATAAGTATTATTGTTGTTATTATGTATTAAACAGTAGGTACTGCGTTTTAAAAGTAATAGGACAAAAGTAAAGCAACATTATTTAGTTAACAAAAAAATCTGACAAATCTGCTAAAAATAACTAAATAATCACAACAAAGACTTAATTGTTAATAGTTGATTGCATAACAACTATTTTTAATAACTTTTGCACACCTTCTGGGCATGAACAAGATCAACTTTTGGATAACGTTTTCTGGTATACTTTGCCAAATTTCAATTATTTTATTCTGTAAAGTTTCTTTGTTTCTGAATGTTTCTTATCCTCCTTTCTACTTCTTCTCACAAGTTCTCAATGGGATTTAAGTCAGGTGATTGTGATAGCCAATCCAAAACTCGTACATTATTGCTACGAAACCAATCTTTCACAAGCTGCGAGGTATGCTTAGGATCATTGTCCTGCTGAAATATGAATCTCAGAGGCATTTCCCACTCTGCATATGGCATCATAATGTTCTGAAGGATATCTCTATACACAAAACGATCCATAATTCCAGTAATTAAATGGATAGGACCTATTCCGTTCCCCATAAAAATACAGTTCCACCGCTATGCTTAACAGTTGGTATTACATAAGCAGAATTGAATCTCTGATTTATGGGTCTTCTTACGCGACGCATACCATCAGAATTGAAAATATTGTAACGTGTTTCATCGCTAAATAATACTTTTTTCCAGTCATTTTCAGTAAAAAGTCAAATGAGCTCTGACAAACTTTAGCCTGGCAACTCTATTCCTTGCAGAAATTAAAGGCTTCTTGGCCAGCCTCCTACTAAAAGCTTCCCCTCGACTAACCTTCTACGAACTGTGTGCTCACAGATGTTTAAGTTTCCAATATCCGCCATAATTCTAGGATCTGACTTCCATGGATCCGCGCGACAACTGCGTTTAATCAATCTGTCGTCATTTGCTGATGTTTTTCTAGGTCTGCCCGACTTCGGCATATTATTTAAATGTCCTCTTTCTTGAAATTTAAACAATATCCTCGAAACTGTGTATATGTCCACTTCAAACCGACGTGCAATGTCTGCCTGACTCTCCCCGTTATTAAACGCATTTAATACTCTTTGCTTTAAGTCGGTACTGATAGCAATAGCTTTAGGCATTTCGAGGAAACTTATTAATATCGTAGGATTAACGATTATTCTCTTAAACATTAAAGAAGAATAAATATCGAAAATAATAAATAAAATTGATAACTGTTGCTTTACTTTTGTCCGCTTAAAATTAGTACACTTAAGACAAAAACCGTATAAATACAAAACTGAACTGTCAAACCTAAAACCAAATGATTAAATGACAGCAGCCTACTACGTAGCGCTTGTTACGTTATTTTCTTCATTTTTTTACAAGACAAAGTCAAAAATGCATTTTTTTTACATGAATGTTGCTTTACTTTTGTCCAGTAGTGTATATTATTTTTCCTGTAACTTCACTGGCATAAAAGATTGAGTGATAAAATTAGGGTGATGACATTTTTTTAGTAGGGACTATTTTTTATGGATAACTTATTCCAAAATACACTCCAGTGGCGTAGTTATTGGGGGAGTAGGGGACCTTTTATTTGAAAAAAAATCGTACGCCACTGGTTTTTTAAATAATTTTAAATGTTTTTAAAATGTACAATAAATTTGTGACAATAAACTATTCTTGTAAAGCATTCGTACAATTTACTGGCCTTTAGATAATTTGGAAATCAAATAAGACAATACTTAAGTACCTACGTTGCTATTTATCATTTTCTATTGATTGCTAAATGTATAACAATAAATTCAATACCTAATATTTTTGAGAGATTTCAAAACACTGTACATTACAAGAAATGTTCAAAATGCTGTCCTTGGGATGCAATGCATGCTACGCAGCGTTTCCGCATTAATCGTCTTACACGCCTCATAGTTCCAGCCGTATTGTGTATGGTTGCGAAACCCTCTACATGTGATCATCCAAATCTGTTGATATCTGTCTGGTACTGGTAGATGGGTCTTCATCTACAGATTCCAAAATTCTGTCTTCCAAATGAACTTTATGAACAGGTCTTTCTCTTGCTCGACGTTTTGGTAGCGTCAGACATGTTTTCACGAGCTCGACGGTGAACGCTTGAAAAAGTATTCCTTGTTGGACAACGTCGATTTGGAAAAGTTCGTCTATAAGTCGTTTAGCTTGTCTGGCATTACCATTCGCTCTACCGTATGTAAAATATATATTTGCTAATTCAATAGTTGTATAACAGACCGTAACTAGCAGAGAAACGCTACAAAAATGTGTGATAGTTTCGAAATTATGACTGTTTCTTAGCTACAACCTGTCACCTAGGGTACTGGTATTTTACAATTGAAATGAATTGGATACCATTTTCTTTTTCATTAAAATCTGTTTTTAGTTGTATGGAAAATAACAAACTTTTTGCAACACACAAAACACTAGCGTTGCATAGTGTTTTGAAATCTCTTAAAAATATTAAGTATTTAATTTATTGTTATACATTTAGCAATCAATAGAAAATGATAAATAGCAACGTAGGTACCTACTTAAGTATCTTCTTATTTGATTTCCCAATTATCTAAAGACCAGTAAATTTTACGAATATTTTGCAAGAGTACTTTATTGCTACAAATTGATTGTACATTTTAAAGGTATTTTAAAAACCAGTGACGTACGATTTTTTTTTCAAGAAATGTCCTCTACTCCCCTAATAACTACGGCACTGGAGTGTATTTTGGAATAAATTATCCATGAAAAAATAGTCCCTACTAAAAAAATATCATCCCCAAATTATATCACAAAATATTTTTTGCCACACGAAAAATCATATAAATATTTGAAACTTTTAATACCCTGTACCTCCATAGGGAGGGGTCCTGTCAAAAATTTTTATAGGGCAAAAGTTGATTATTTTCATCGGTAGAATACGCCATTAAAGATTGGCAAAACTTATCATTAACACCCTGTAGATAACAAGTAATTAAATTAGAAGAAAAAAGTCAAAGTAAACATAAACATTTCCTTGGTCTTCGTACCAATGCGCGTATAAAATTTTTGCTACAAGTGCACCTTCATCGGACAGAAAATACGCCTTTTTAAATCTATCATTTACTATTCATGTAAATCACAATATTTCACTTGAATACGTCATAGGTCACTAATAATATTAATGAAATACACATACGGGTACTTAAAAGAAAAACAACCTCTGTGAAAATAACAAATCGACAGAAATACCCGTCAATACTGTCATCGAGAAACTATTACGGTTCCAAATATTATGTTCGTCTAGTCGTCTAGTCTAGTTGCATCGTTCTAGTTTTCATAAAAAAATATTTGGTGTTCATTATGTTAATCGCTTGTATACCTACTTATAAATTGCAAAAACGTGTGTAAGTACTTAAATACACATTCTAACTACAACAAACATGATGCAGATGTATATAGAATAACCGGAGCAAAGTCTAGTAAAGAACTGAAAGGAACACTAAGAGAGTGAGCCAAGTACGACTGGGAGCAGCAATTTCCTCTTCCTTCTAGTAGAACGATCGTAGGTTCTTCCATCAGACTAAAATTGCTCAGCTGATTCTTGAGTCTGTTATGTCCAGTTAGCGATTCTCCTTTAATATGAAACTTTAGTTCAGTATTTCCGAAATCAAATCCTTCCGATAGTCTTTTTAAAATCTTCTGGGCTTGCTTCTGTCCAGGTACTTCTTGCCACTATGTTTTGGTCTTATCCTTTACGCATTCCCACTCTTAATAACACATTAACCAACTTATCAGCATTCTTGTTGACCCTATCAACCAAATACGAGCCCGTGATTGCATCTGTTATAGGTTAATTGCTATTAATACTTCATATCAGAGTAAATAACAATTTACTAGCTAACTGTCAGTTAGTGGTCATTGCTTCTACCTGGAAAACTGAGGCATACATATCTTAGTTTCAACTCTGTTTCCTTAACTTCCAGCCCCAACTTCTGTACCTGTTTTTGCGCCATTCGTAAATAATATATTTTGATTTTCATAGGTAGATTCCTTGTATCAGTTTTCGCTTTGTGATGTTACTTCCGTAAAATTCTTTTGAAGTCTGTAATTCGGAGCTAAATGGCCAGTTGACATTTTAGCAGTTTACAGTAGGATTATATTACAGTACAACTTTAGGAATATTATTTCTTGCCTTCGGATAAGGTGGGTGTTTTTGTACTCTATAACGTACAGATCTAACTTTTCCATGAACAAGACCTCTACCAGGTGAAACTGGTTTCATAGGCCCTTGGTACTCATTCAGGTAGTTTTTCTACAATAGATGTTTTTGCTTGAGTACTAGGTATTTGATAGTCTCGGATGTTAAATTTTTAATAATAAATTCAAAATTTTCGAACAGGTGCCTTGTAGACTAATCAAACTACTAATTTAAATACGCAAAATATTAAACAGTTCTCGACGAATTCGCAATTGACAACCAAATACCATACAAAACTGTTGTAATTGCAGTTCTCTAAATATAACATGTCGGAGAAAAACTGGGGAAACATAGGGATTGGTTTGCTCCATTGTCTCATTCGAAATAATAAACGGATAACGTGACACTATTGGAAGTAGTTATACAAGTTATAAAATAGGGACTAATGGTCCGCCCTAGCAACGTGTTCACTACTTTTCTATCAAAACAACAACAGCAATAATAAAAGTCACTCGGCTATGGTTGTCTCATCAATTGAAAGATGCGGTTGCTTTCCGTGTCTTCAGTTTTCACAGGGGCATTTCCTTGTGCGTTCCTGTATCCTATCAGTTTACTTTTTATCAAACATGGCTATATAAGGAAGTGTTTACAAACGTTAGATAATAAAAGTCTTTCACATACAGACTAAAACTAAACACCTGAAGAGATAACAATATTTTTGTAACATAAACAAAAACAAGCCCTCCAAAATTCAATCGACGGTGACAGTTCCTCGAGTGACTACGAACTTGTGACACTGTTCATAAGCGGTTACAAGAGTGATGTCAACAAGCAAATACATAAAGAGAATGTTCTTAATAAGAGAAGCCATTGTTGGTTAGAATTTATATTTGTAATAGTCATTTTGAAAAGTTGTAATGAGAAACCATCAAAATAACCATAGCATGCACCTGAAATGTCCATGAAAAGTCCTACCGGTTATTAGTAGAGGAACTATTACCATTACATGCTGGCACTATATATTTTGCGAAGATATATCTTTCACGTATAATGCGCAAAAAATGTCATCGTTAAATTATTTTTTACATTCATCTGAACGTGTATGCATCCAACGACCACTCTTGTTACGCAATTCAACTCTCATCATCAATTTGGTGCAATTGAGAGCAACCGATTTAAGTACCTGTATAATTTATAGCAATAATCTTGTTACCTCGAGCAGCAGTGGTCGATAATAATTGGCAGTGCAGAATAATGTTTAAATTTCATGTAATACCATGTGTCAACCATCATTAAACTTATTTTCTCCATTATACATCATTTGGACAATTAAATTTGTTGTTTTAGAGAAAGTTTATTCGCTTATTTATTTCGAATGTCTGTTGGAGTATTTACCGTATAATTTTTGAGGATGTTAAATGGGATTTTTATTTATAATCTGTAGGGATGGCGTTTCTCACTGTCTCAGCTAAGCCGATGGTGCAAACAAGAATAAATTGGATTAAACTTGGTTCTTATTGATAATTATAGTTCCAGAGTTCCTGACAAATGTACTACAAAGTAAGATTCGTGATTTCTTTTTGTTTGATTTTTGATTTTCAATTCTATAGACCTACATTTACATACTGAACTGTACATGCAGATTGCAGAGTATTCTCGAAGTTCATGCTTTCCCAGAACGAAATTTTATTGCAGTTTTTATTTTTGCTTTGAGAAAAATTTTCTAATACTTATACAAAGTCACTTTCATTTTATTAGAAAATAATTAAAAAGACTATTAAAATAATTTTGAAGCATTAAACGAAATTTGTTTTTGTTCATGGCTATCTAGATCATCATAATAGTTTAATTGAGAAAGGCTTTTAGATAGTTTCAATAAAATGTTTGTCTTGACTTATCCATATTTATTGTCAATTCATTGATACAAACGATTTTCTGCAACTGCAATATTATAATAATAATTAATCATGAGAAGCTAAAAATTTGTTCCAAGTACCACACCTTGGATGCAAAGTTAAAGCTATCTGCATTAGTGACCTCGCATATAGTACACTAGTTTTAAAAAGTGTTTATGTAGGGGAGATCTGAGTAAAAAAAGTAATAGATATAAATCAAGTTAAACGCAATTCATATTTTGAAAATGTCATTTATACTTTTACATCTAGAAAATTTTCTATAGGTACTTAAGAGATCAAATTACTTTCAAACTTTAATTATGTTAACCACATTTATCTAAAAAATATATTGCTGTTTTGCCGTAACTAAAATGTTTGTCCAAACGAGAAACAGGGATTTTTGAAGTTTTAAAAAAGTAGGTTTTGAATGAGAGCTAGAGATATTTAAATTTGGCATAGAGTTTCCATTATTTTTTTTTGTAAGCTTCACAAATTTGAATCACTACTACAGTGTATTAAAGGTTTTACAAAAATTTATATAAATGATAACCAAATTTAGGTAATTACTAGTAAGTGTTAAAACATCAAATTAAATTAAATAAAAGTAGTTAGTAGTTTTAAGGTTTTCATATGTAATGTACCATGGTTTTTTGGGATGTTATGCCATAGCCTATGTATCTGCCGCCTTTAGTTTATAGATTCACACTGTACTTCCTTAGCCTTAGCCAGGAATCTTGTCCTGTTCTTGTTGTTTTCGGGCTAGGTTCTGAGGGGGCAGACCAACTATTAGAACATCTAGGTTCGCACTGATGTTGATTTCGATGCGGCGAAGCTTTTGCAAAGTCAGTAATGATGGTGGCGACAGTGACAGTGAAGAACGGCGAAACCTGTTGCAAAGGCCACTACGAAACACCTCAGAGGACCACCTATAGAAGAGGAGCGGTTCTGACCTTAGAAGCAACAACTCGAACATAAATCAATATCACTGCAAACCTAGGGATTCTGATAGCGGGTCTGCCCCTACAGAGGATAACACCAAGATTCGTATAACAACCAGAAAAACCATAGCTCTTTCAACATTTATTCAACAATGTTTTTTTATTAATGAAATAAAGTATTATGTATAAAACTCCCGTAAATTATTATTTTTTGAAATAGAGCATATATTTTCATTGATTTTGAAAACCCTATATCGCGAAAATGAAGCCTTTACGGGAACATGCTAATGACGTTTTTTTTTTGTGAATTTGTGACGTAAATCCATCCAAATTTACTCTAAATATTTTAGTTGAACCCTGTACATTAATCATATCCAAGACAATATGAAATGAAATAAAATATTGGATTATGTGACATGCAAATGCCGATTCTTGAGGTGCATTATAAATTATCGATTGCCTACAAATAAAGTCTGTGGAAACACATCTTACTACTTTTAAAAATGTTCACCCTATCTCCCCTATCTACATAAGGGTGGTATCCAATGACATAGTGGATTATAATGAAGGTAACAATAATAGTAGCATTATTTTCAGAACTAAGTATAATTTACTATGGAAATGATGGTTATTAGCAACATCGAGGAAAACTAGATATCAACTGATAGAACGTATAATGACTATTATTAGAAAACCGCAATTTTGTATTTATATTAAATGTCCAGGTGCATGCAACTCGTGTTTCCAATTGTAGATAAATACGTAAAATTATTTTTATACGACTGCCTTGCAAAAGGGGGTTTTGCGCACGGAAAACACGCTCTGAACACGGTATTTTGCACACGCCGTGTGCTAAACATTTTGCACACGGTTATGTCATCTTTGCACACGCGTCTCCAGATTGTGATTTTTGTTTGATGTTGTCACCCAAATTATGCAATGTTTCGGAACTGCTGCCCACAAAATCCAGAAGCAGGTATGAAGCTGAGTTCAGCCGATTTTTGGACTGGCGACTAGCCAAAAATGTCCAAACTTTCTCAGAAAACGCAGTAATGGTGTATTTTGAAGAACTATCTAAGAAATATAAACCTTCGACGCTGTGGACGATTTTTTCGATGCTCAAGTCAACGTTAAGTGCCAATCACAACATAGATCTTGGAAGCTATAAAAATTTGCAAGCGCTAATCAAATGAAAATCCGAAAACTACGTCCCAAAGAAGTCCCAAATCCTCACATAAGATAATTTTTGCCGGTTTTTGACGAAAGCATCACACGACAAATATTTACTTATCAAGGCGGTGGTGGCAGTTGGACTATCTGGGGTATGTCGAAGGGAGGAATTATGTTATCTCAAAATAGAAGACATCAAAGATTTCGGCAGTGCTATGCTGATTAAACTGAAGAATACAAAAACAAAGGTACCAAGGTGTTTTACAATTACAGGAAACCTTTACACTATCTTAAAAAAGTATTGTGCTCTTTGTCCTCCTAATGTGAAGACAGGCAGGTTTTTTTAAAACTATCAAAATGGAAAATGTTCAAGCCAAAACGTTGGCATCAACAAAATTGGAAACATGGCTAGGGAAATCGCCAAGTTTTTGATGCTAGAGAATCCAGAAAGTTACACGGGACATTGTTTTGGGCGTTCATAGGCCACAATTTTAGTCAATTCTGGCTTAAATCTGCTTGCCCTCAAACGCCATGGAGGGTGGAAAACCAGTACAGTTGCCGAAGGCTATGTTGATGACTGTGTGAGAAATAAAATGGAAGTTTCGAAAAAGATAGAGTTTTCATTGTCTTCTACTGCCACAGAACCAGAACAACGATCGTCTACTGGAATACAACAAGAAAACAACGACCGCACGCTGAAAAACTGCACTAAAAACACGACACCAAAAATATTCTCTATTACCGAAAACAAGGTGCAGAATAATACTGCTTTTCCCAGCGTAACCTTGAAGGAATGTTCAAATGTTACCATAAATATTAAATATTAGTTTCTTCTGTTAATGCGTTAGCAATTTTCTTAATAAAAACGACTTAAATTAAAAGTTGTATTTAATTTATTTTGTTAATGCGTTGGCAATTTTAGTAATAAAAACGATTTAAATTAAAATTTGATTTTTGTGGTCTCTGTTTGCAGTCGTATAAAAAGTGTCGTAAAAAACTCGTTTGAAAACCTCTTTGCACACTCGCTCGACTTGTGGACCTCGCCTTCGGCTCGGGCCACCAATATGTCTCGCTCGTGTGCAAAGAGTCGTTTTCAAACCTTGTTGTTTAATATACTATTTCACAATTTTTCTTACAAACCTAAAAGATTATATAGATAATTTTATTTACAAAAAATGTGAGGTTTTGATAATGTAGATTGTACAGTAATCAACAATCTTTCGTCTTGACTTAGATAAAATATTTGGCTATATTTTATCAAAAAGATAGATTTAGATAAAACATAACTTTCTTAACAAACATTGCATTATTGAAGAATGAAACATGTTGTACCAGATACCGCTTTCTTAGTATAGTGAAATATACATATCCCTGAATCAAAATAACATTTCTCTCTACGATACTTTATGTACTTAAAAATGGCAATATCTTTACACAAGAAAAATACAGGATGATCCTTTTAAGTAAGCTTTAAATGTAAATTGGAATTAATACTGATGGAATTTCCAAAATACTTAGAGGCGTCAGAAAAATTTGGAGGCCCGCATTTTTCAATATCTCGGCCACTAGTGGATGCAATTGTATACCGGGTGTTTATTATCAATAATCAGAACCGGTGAAACTGCAAAACGGTGCTTAAAATTTAAAATTAATAATAAATCAGTGCTAAAACTTGTGGCGGTAAATGACGTATTATGTACCATTTTTTGTAGTCAACAGAAACAATATTAGGTAATCATGAGTTCCATTTCAGTTTTCGTTGGGAAACATGTATCTTTTCTTATGAAAATTATTAGTGAACAAATTTTCAAGTGAAGTTATTTGTTTTTATATATTTTCAACTCTGTTTTCTTGTTGTGAAATAATAATAAATACGTGCTAAAAACATACCAAATGCTCCCATTAAATATGCTAACATGGTCCCATAGTACAGTAACAATTAATTAATTAACATGGTAATAACATAGGTACGGAAATGTTGCTGAAAATTGCCATTTGACTACACACTTTCATGTACAGGGATTTCCGAATAGGCATGCGCCAATATTTGTAAGCAGAGGCAGAACTGTTGCTGAAGTCAGCGGTTACAAAAATTTCTCAACTTATCATTATGGTAAGTCAAAAAGTACCTATTAAAAGAAAATTCCATTCACAATATCGGTTTTTAAAATTGCAACTGTGTTAGTGTAAAGAGCCTAGGTTGAAGTCAGCTGAACCATAGGAGTTCCAGTTGAAGTTGGATTGTTGGAGTTTAAGACAGAACCGCGGTGTTTGGAGTTGTAGATGTCTCAATATAGGATCTACGTAGAAGCCAGCTGAACTATGTGCAGTCGACTGAAAACTGTCGGAAGAGGTTGGTAGGCATAAAAATGTACTGCAGTTCGCTATTAGATAAATTAATTGGTTGACTGCAATAAATTTAATATTAAATAAAATAAAATTAACACGACTGAATCACATACAGATATTAGTGATAATCCGCAAACTAGTTATACTTCCTTTATTAAATTGCCACCTTTTCGGAGTAACAAACAGTTGATTGCAATAAATTTAATATTAAATTACATGAAATTAACACAACTGAACAACATATAGATATAGATGTTAGTGATAATCTAATTAATTCTGCATTCTTTATTAAATTGCCACTTTTCTGGGGCAACAATCCTGATATTTGGTTTAAGTTAAAAGAAGCTAAATTTTTAAAGACAAATATCACAATAGATTGAATGTAATATGATTATATAATTAATGTATTATCTTTCCTTTAATCCTTCAAATGATATTTATGAGTCTTCCAAAAGTAATTCTAGCAGAAATTATTGCTTTTGGTAAATCAGAAAGTAATGACACTTTAGGTCATGCCGACAAAATTTAANATAATAATAATAATAACAATAATAATGTTTATTTACACAACTCACATATACATTTACTACAATCAACAAATAAACAGATACCAGAAGGATAAGTGAAATTTTATATTAAAGGGATAAATAAACAAAGGAGCTGTAAAGGCAAGCTTGTGCGCAGCTTCTCGTGTTTTATTACACATTAGGACAAAATATAATGCAAGGTAAATAAATATGTTTGAAAGAAATGTTGGTCTATGTGTTAATCCCATCTTAAATGTTGATCAATAAGAACACCAAGATATTTTAAATTTCACATCTATTAATATACATTCTTCCATTATTTACAATATTAAGTTAAGTTTAATTCGGCAATCCGTTTTTGTTTTTTCATAGTTTATGATTAAAATAATTAATTAGGTATAGATGACAAATCTGTTACTATTTTATTTTTAAGAATATCCCAGTCAATGTCCTAATAAAATATACAGGTGTTATCTGCGAAAATTATGATTTTACCGAGTGTACTTTGAGCAAATAAACTGTTTAAATATACTGAAAACAATATTGGACCAAGAACAGTTCCTTGGGGTACTCCATATTCCACCCCTCTTATGTCACTGAATTCATTATTAACTTTTGTGAATTCTGTACGATCAGTGACGGATGGATAGACGGACATTTAGTAAATAAAAACTAAAACTTTAAAGTCAAGAATTACATCGTTAGAAATGGCAATACATCCAGTACATTTAACAGAAAAACTAATAATCATAACGTAAAAGTAGAAGCAATTTTAGTAATGAAATAAAACACAAAATTTATTTTTATCACGAAAAATTTAAAAAAGCCCTTTAGTCGTTTGTCTTTTGTTTGTGATTCTACTAATAAACTCAATTGATAGCACCGGCTAAAATTATAAAGATACTAGTATAAAATTATCCACTGTAGTTTTGAAAATCAGTTTAATTTTAAAACAGTTTTTACAGATGCAAATATTGGACGATCCATTACAAAAATAGATCTTCTTGTCTAACAGCTAATTTAAAAAATAAACCTCTAATTAATTAATAATAAAACCAGATCGGAGGAAGTGAAAATATATCAGCCTGAATAAATTTCACTATAAACTTTATATATTTAAAGTAATCTAATGAATCACCCCCATTATTTTCGGAATGTAGGTACACAAGTATCACTCTGTATAACATTAACAGCTTTCATTATATTCAGCGTATTTTTATAATACGAAGGATAGACGCAAGAGTATACGTTACAAATTACTGTTTTCCGTAAACCATATATTAATTAGTTCTAAGAAGGGACAATGCGAGGTTACGTTAGCTGATTTGCAAGGTCCTCTTGTTTAGTTTTTACACAGAACGGATACTTTCACAGCTTCGTTATATCTGTGTCTCAGCAGTTAGTCGTGGAATGAATGTCTCCGAACACATTTTAAATTTTACTCTCAATTAGACAGCACAAGTTCAGGGCCAATTTTTCTCTTAAAGGTTGGCTGCGCATTGTTTTACCTATTTATTGCTTAACGTCCTTGGTACGAGATTACAGGCTTCTGCAGGGGTTTTGATTTATTGCTCGATATGTGTGAAATACCTGCTAAACACTTCATTTAGGCGAGAAAGTTTTGATGTTGTATTTTCAATAATTTATCGACGACAAACATAATTGAGATATTAACTTCAAAATCTTAGGAATTCTTGATCTGTAACTAAAAGCAAGTTTATTAACACGTCTCAGCAAAAAATTAGATGCATCTATTGGAGGATAAAGTATATGAGTGTGACATTTTAAACCATTATAAATAATAATTTTATTGAATAAAATTGAAACCTACAGACAAAAAAGCATATTTGATATGTTAAAATACGTGTGTGAAACTTTTCACTAGTGAATAAAGTTAACACTCTAGAGATAGCCGTTCCTAAATGTAATTTTTAACAAATAATAAAGTGAAAAGTTCTAGGCCTAACTCAGAGATGGCGTGAGCATGACCACTATATGAGAATAACTATTTTAACTATATAGTTCAGATTATAACTATGATATACCAAATTAAAGTAGACAAAATTTCCTACAAATACGTATAATAACTCTAAATCTGGACAATCCATAGCGTCGTTAGATCGTGTTGAAAAAATGGCATTTCTTGACTTTCCGCTAAAAAAGTTCAAAACCTTATTCTAACTGTGCGCTGGTGCCCTACTATCAACTTCATACACCTCCAAAATCAATTATTTTATGATTACCTGGTATGTCCAGGTTACATTTCAGGAATTGTCAAACGTGAATGAGGTCCATATATCGATGGTGTAGCGCACAAATGTGTTAAGTGAAAAAATGTAAATTTTTCAGGAGGAAAGAAAAAAACTTCTGAATGTTATAGTAATATAGCACAATGCCTAATTGTGATTATGTTTGCTAGGTAGGGTTTGTTGGTTTAATATTTATTGCAAGTGACATAGCACAGACTCAAATAATTTTTTGAATAGGAAAAAAAAATATATTTTTTATAAATATACAGCATTTAGCACATTCTCCAGTAATGCTTTACTCACTGAACAAAATAATTAACAATTAACTTTTAAACTAGATTTTATTGCAGAAAACAACCAGATTTTATCAAATTAAAAGAAATACAGTTACTGTAATCAAAAGTTATACAAAAAGAAAGTAAAAAATTAGCATTAATCATCTAATTTTGCTGCATCAAGCTGAGTTCCATTGTTCACTTCAGGAATTTCCTTAATAAAGTTGGTATAATCCTCGGGAATGATTTTGTTCGACAACAAATAAAGAAGATCTTTTTTTTTTCTTCTGAGAAATCGGTATTCTGGAGTCATACTTTTGATTTAATGTTACTGTTTCCCAGCTTTTCTTTTTTCCTGGTTTACGTTTGTCAGACACATCGATTTCATGAAATGCTTCGTCAGAGAGGTTGTATTTATACTGTATAATAAATGGTTTTTCCTTCTGATATCGCATCCACTTTATATTGAGCCAGGTAACTTTTTCTTTTTGAATATTGTGGGTTGTATTGACAACAATATCAGTCACTAGTTGTTGCAAGTTGAAAAAATCAGTATACTTAAGGTCATTGACGAAATAAGGACGAGGTTTAATTCTAGCCATTGATATCAAAAGTCCCCATTCACGGGTAGAATATACTTTTTTATGTCTTTTAGCCCTTTCTATAGTAGCGTGCATGGAATCGGCTTCCAGGTATGAGTGACCCGATTCCATGAACTTCATGTCTATAGTTTTTAGGTGTTTTATTTTATTAACGGCAAAAAGCATCGCTGCTGCGACGAATTTATTGCGGTTTTGTCCGCTACATGTATCAGAAAATGATGTGACATGTGTAACAGTTTCTGGCAAACTCGCCAGATATTTGATGAGACAAGTTCCTATTTCTGTACTACCTATCTATATCTATAACTCATTTTGCTCGAAAAGTGTACTTAACACATTTGTGCACTACACCATCGATATGGTCAATGTAGTTCAAACGAAATCGACTACTCTTAATTCAAGGGGAAGATAAGAAGGTTTTGATAAAAGGAAACAAATTTGGAACAAAGTATTTACACGAAAAAAAAGCAAAAACACCATTATTTAATAATTTTCATATTCATTCGTCGTCCTCATGCAGAATTATCACCTGAAACAATGAGAATGGAAACTTTTGATAACTATAATAGAATCTATGTCGTTCATATTCATTATGGACAAAATTTATTATATCTGCACAATAGAGTTTAATATTATTTTTAAAAAAGAGAAAGAAAAAGAGATGTTCCGTTTAGATGGACCAGGCTGTAATGTTTTCCTTTAGTCCTGTCCGGGCAGTGGATTGCTCGAACTCTTGAAGGATGGGCGCCGGTCTCTCCACTGGAAAAAAATATTTTTGACATTTTGATCTGTGAAGGTATAGTTCCTAATTTACAGTTGATAAATGCTAGATGAGAATAATAATTACTTGTAATCGTATAAATTACCTTCGATCTTCTCAGGTAAAACGACATGATCGTCATCACTGAGCAGTATTTCTACTACATTGGAGCACCTTCCTTCACAATTCAAACAGAGTCTGGAGCAATATAACTCAACCCTTCTGCATCCGCAATTGCCATTGCAGCCTTTCTGGCACTTGCAGGTAATGAGTATCAGAAGCTTCTCTTTTTGCAATTTTCCTTGTGAAACCGACGCCTGGCACCTCAGATTCGGATTCAGCACCCCACAAAACGTATAGAACCGGTGAAAAAAAACTTTTATATTTTTTTCCTGGAAAAAATCTTTGCTTACTAAATTAATACAGCTGCACAAATTACTAAAGCGGCTATAAGGACAATTGCGAAATACGTCGCAATGCGAGGTCCTAGTGCAGTAAAACGACGTTATAGTCATGGACTTCGTTGATTTGACACAACAGAAGATAAAAAAGTAAGATAAAAGAAAAAAGTTACGTACGAAACAAGTCTTTGGCGTAGCTTTTTCTACCCCTTACAACCGTAGGATAAAATCAACAAATTATTTACTGAGTGTCTTCTCGATAGCAGAAAATGGCTACTTAATTTCATTTCTGTCACTTTTTGGTATTTCAGAAAAAAATTTAAAACTACTTTTTTGACATCCTCTTTAAGCGATTTAAGGGGATGTTCAAATGAGATTTTTTATATGAAAGACCCACCTTATTTTTGCACAGGGAATCACACCCTATATTTCAGTGAAAAATCAAGAAACTACTTTTATGAATTATATTATAGTGACTTGGACTAGAATGTCATGTACGTATCTACAATAAGTAGTCAGCTGGCCCTGAGATTTTGATAGAGGTAGCACATATATCGACGCGGTACTGTTATCTAAAATTGTACTTGGAAAAGATACTACCTAAAATTGTGTGTAGTAAACATAATAATAATAATAATATCTCTACTCCTCATTCTAACTACGAGAATTAGCCCATAAGTCGGAGACTTGTGCGGGAGAGGAGGCGGCATATTATTATTACGGAGGCCGCATTTGCGCCCAGGAACGACTTATGTTGGTAGGCTCTAACCACCATTCAGTGCAGGAATGAGGGAAACTTGGAAAACCTCATTAATTAGGGGGGGTGGTCAAATGCCAACCGGTGTCAATATCTCACATTGACCCAAGCCAACATTCTTCCACCCTACCATACCTGCACAGAAGGTGTCAATCCTCTGTACAAGCATAGCTAATCTACGGTCTACCGGCCGCGGGAATCGAACCCGGACAGAAATTTGCACACGATTTAAGTACTGACGCCTTAACCAGTGCGACTATCGACAGACATGCTACCTGAGATTGAGCTGGGAAAACATGCTACCTCAAATTAAGCTTGGAAAATATGCTCAGATCTTTAAGAAAGAATATGCTATCTCACACAAAAGTAAGTTTGACTAGAAATTTAAGTTGGTTGCATTGGCGTTGAAATGCACATTGAATGTTTGAAACCGTGCACTTATAATGAGCTTATATAATATACTTTTCAAAAAGTAAGGAATATTTATGTTCAGGTACACTGTCTATTTTATTTTTTTTTCTTCAACATTTTTCAATTACTTTTGTTAACTTACTTACACTACCGAAAATTCCGCATCCAAATCTAAGACTTCCTTTCCACCTCCCGTCCCATGGATGCCGGTGTCACCCAGGGCACCGTCCTCACAGTTACAAACGATAAAATTGTTAATTAAAAAAAATAGAATAATATCCAGTATTCTGCAACACATACATTACTCGACGTTTTTTTTTTGAAATAACAAATTATAAAAAAATAGTATATACCTTAAAATATAAAAATGTTTATTATTACTAAAAATTATTTTTTTTCATTCAAGTTTGCTTCGATGTAAAAATTAATAGCGTACTATTATCTGATTTACCATCACTACTCAAACTTTTATTCTAAAAATAATTTTATATGACTTAATGGGGACTCCAAGGAGACTGCAATAAAAAGGATTATAGTGGACCAGGCTAGGCTCCAAATCCCGGCTCCAAATCGTTCTTACCTGGACAATATGCCCGTGTGGGCAGCTATACCTGAATTGTCTTAATTGTTCTTAACATGCATTAAGATAAAGTTTTGCTTTTTACGCACAGCTTTGTATTTATGAATGCTTAATTTTTCAGTTTTTTTTTTGTGAAATTTCATTAATAGAGTTAACATAATAGCCAGAAAAATTTAAATATAATGTATAAAGTTGAATGACATGCACGAAAAACATGTATGTATGGGGAACCACGGAAACGTGCACGTGCATATCATCTGCTCTGCGCCCGTTGCATCGATATCCAGCAGATCATAAAGTACCTGTAATAAATAAAAGTGTCGCATACCTGCATTTCATTTCCAAAGTTTACGCAAGCAAGCGGTTACCGTACCTTTAAGAAGCTATTTGTTTGTATTGTGGTGCAGGAAGAACGATTGGGACCCGGAGTTTGGGTCCTATAGTCTGTTTAGAAATGAAAGAGAGTAATAAAAGCTTATTATGTATGAAAATCGTAAATAAATGTAGTACTGGTGCTTATATTCAATATTTTTATAATATGTATTATCGGTATAGATGAGGTGTACTTTTAAAAAAACTTTGTGTGACCGGGTTGTACTAAATTGTTGCAGGTAGCTAAAACTTAATCCCCGACAAACCGTCTTTGTCTATGCCGCTTCAATTTCTCGGTCCATTTCTCTTATAAGTAAACAATATAAAAACAGCATTTCAAAACATGAGGCTACTTTAAGCATCATAACCGGGTTAAGAGGGTTTTTAGTAATTCAAATAAAATTATTCAATATTATTATCAAAATATTTATTTAAATTTAATGAATAGACTTTTATTCCACACAAAAATATATGTATTTTGAAAATTCAAATTATGGTGAGTAAATGTAGTGTTGTATAAATGTACAATAAAGAAAATAAAAAAGTAGGTATATTAAAATTCATCCTCTGAATATTCTGATGAATTATCTTCGTCTCCTAGATTGATAACGATAGGTTCCACAGTAACGTCAATTAAATTATCGAGTTCCCACATTTTCTCCTCTTCTTTTTGTACATGATGTATACATCTTTGCCAGTTATCTGCAGTTACTCGTTCCAAGGAATTTTTTAACAAAATTTTCACGTCACTTAATTTAAACGTCGTATTATTTCGCGCTACATCTCCTTTTACCTGCGCCCAGACTAATTCGATTGGGTTAAGTTCACAGTGATAAGGTGGTAACCGTAGTACCGTTATTTGGCGATTTGTTGCCATTTCATCGATAACATATTTTTTCTGATCTTTATTAAGATTGACAAGTGTCAAAAGTTCCTTTTTCACCATATTTGTTTCAAAAGAAATGTTTTTTCCGGATAACCATTGAATTATATCGGCTTTCCTCCAAGCAGTCGTAGGCGTCCGCTCGGTCTGCCGTGAATGGTAACTGGCATTATCCATGACAATTACAGACCCCGGAGGAATAAGATCCAACATCTGTGTAAAATACTCTTCGAAAACATCTGCGTTCATGTCTTCGTGATAGTCACCTGTATTTTTAGATTCAAATAAAAGTAAACCGCCATCTACAAAACCACTGGCACTACCTATATGTGTCACTATTAATCTTCGCCCTTTACCTGAAGGTGCCTTGAACCCTGTTGAAAGTCCATCCAAAAATGCTTGTCGAAAACTTTTTACATTTTTATCTTGCCATACTTTTGTTACAGTATATCCCTCGTTGACCCAAGTTTCGTCTAGATAATAAATATTCCTCCCTTCGTCACGGAATTTTCTAATTGATCTTAAGTAGGATCTTCGCCAACAAATAATTTCATCTTTATCGATAAGAACTGACTTCCTGTTCTGCTTTTCCCAGCAAAAATTCAACTCTCGTAAGACGGCCCATAATTTGCTTCTACTGATTTTTGGCAAATCGTTGTCCTCTGAAAGTTCACTTAAAATTTTGTTTAGCGTTGGTATTTCTTTTTTAAAATAAAATGAGTGTACTTTAGTCACTAAACACAAGTCGAATTTTACTCTACTGCACTAGCACGTCTTCGTATATTCAGCTCTAAGTCTGGATTGATCTGTCACAATACACTGGCTCCTGCCCTATGATGTATCCAGTAAAATATACTAATGTACACCCATTACCTGTTAGCATTAGTGTTACCCGATAATTACCTGAAAACAAATATTACCACGCCCATGGCCGGTTCTCGGGGTTTTATTACTCTCTTTCATTTCCAAACAGACTATAGTCCGGTCCACTATGTATTGCTTTTCATTGCAGTCTCCTTAGAGTTCGCATTAGGCATATAAAATTAATTTCAGAATAAATTGTGCATCCCAGATTTTGTGAAAAAAAAAATTATCAAGAGTAGTGCCTATAAATCAGATAAGAGTGAGCTATTAATTTTTATATAAAAAAATCGAATAATTTTTAGTATGTATATACTATTTTTTAAAATTTGTTATTTCAAGAATCGTCGAGTAGTAATGTGTCGTGTTGCAACATATTTTATCGTTTGTAACAGTAAGTTAACAAAATTAATTGAAAAATGTTGAATAAAAAAAATAAAATAAACAGTGTACCCGAACATGAATATTCCTTACTTTTTGAAAAATATATTATATAAATTTCAATCATTCGATGATTTTAGATAGCAGGTTATCCAAGCTAAATTTGAACTAGCATGTTTTCGTAGTAACGCGTCGAATCCAAAATATTTTTTTTGTTTGCAACTAATGCGGTCGTTTTTTAATGTTCTTCAAAATTTTTATTTTTCATAAAATATTAAATTAATATGTAAGTACTTATAACAAAATAATAATAATAATAATAATTTTCTGAAAAATATGAAACACCTGTTTGTATTTACGAAATGGTTATAAAAAAAATTTTTTGCACAAAAAGTTTCCGAGGTATTATGTCCAAAGTTTGCAAAACCAGTAATAGTTATTTTCAAGACCATGGGTAAAACCATTGTATCAGAACCCAGTAAACATACAAATATGGTTGTAATAAGTTTCAGTAGCAGTTTATTAAAGATATAGAATGCGAAGGTATATAATTAAGATTACCAGNCGTATCTCGGGGTTTTATTACTCTCTTTCATTTCCAAACAGACTATAGTCCGGTCCACTATGTATTGCTTTTCATTGCAGTCTCCTTAGAGTTCGCATTAGGCATATAAAATTAATTTCAGAATAAATTGTGCATCCCAGATTTTGTGAAAAAAAAAATTATCAAGAGTAGTGCCTATAAATCAGATAAGAGTGAGCTATTAATTTTTATATAAAAAAATCGAATAATTTTTAGTATGTATATACTATTTTTTAAAATTTGTTATTTCAAGAATCGTCGAGTAGTAATGTGTCGTGTTGCAACATATTTTATCGTTTGTAACAGTAAGTTAACAGAATTAATTGAAAAATGTTGAATAAAAAAAATAAAATAAACAGTGTACCCGAACATGAATATTCCTTACTTTTTGAAAAATATATTATATAAATTTCAATCATTCGATGATTTTAGATAGCAGGTTATCCAAGCTAAATTTGAACTAGCATGTTTTCGTAGTAACGCGTCGAATCCAAAATATTTTTTTTGTTTGCAACTAATGCGGTCGTTTTTTAATGTTCTTCAAAATTTTTATTTTTCATAAAATATTAAATTAATATGTAAGTACTTATAACAAAATAATAATAATAATAATAATTTTCTGAAAAATATGAAACACCTGTTTGTATTTACGAAATGGTTATAAAAAAAATTTTTTGCACAAAAAGTTTCCGAGGTATTATGTCCAAAGTTTGCAAAACCAGTAATAGTTATTTTCAAGACCATGGGTAAAACCATTGTATCAGAACCCAGTAAACACACAAATATGGTTGTAATAAGTTTCAGTAGCAGTTTATTAAAGATATAGAATGCGAAGGTATATAATTAAGATTACCAGACTTAAACATAAGAACTAAAACAAATATTGGTCATTCTAGCGAGACCTAAAAACATAATTAAATGTTAATATGAATATACATATTAAATAAAGTTGATAATAAATGATTACTAATATGAATTTAAATATGGAAAATACATCATTAACGTTTTCCATAAAAAGGTGTTAAACTTCCATCGGTACATTAAAACGATTAAATTAAAAGTAAGCGAATATAATGTAATAACAGATATATGCTCCTTATAAAATTAGTCACTGTTTACATTTATGTTCGCTTTGATTGATTCTGGTGCATCAGTGTTTGAGCCATTCCTTTACGCTCCATATAATTCACATATCGTTTTTTTCGTTTATCGGAAAGTTGAGTTTGGCAGCTTCTGAAAAAATAGAGTTGAAAATTATATCAATCTATATCAACAATATCCTGAAAATTGTTTTATGTGTAAAATTAATAAAATAGTGTAATATTTATTGAACGATAACTATTTATGAAAGAAAAATTTGTTCAGAAATTTTAAATTCTTTAGCTACATTCATGATATTTTATATAAACAAAAAAAAATATGTGATGCGAAATCTTAAAATTGTATTCCGAATCCGAGCCGTCAAAAATAATGAATACCGGTTGGTTCCACCGTAACCAAAGTCGCAAATGCAAAATGAAAGTGAAATATTAATGGTGTTATGATTTACATGAGTAATAAGCTGGATGGATAGGTCGTCTGTCCTTTATGCGAGCATAAATCTGTCATAGTTGACCTTGTGGTATATAATTACTCAACAACATTATTCATATCACCTGGAACCTGGTAAGTACATGGTTGTGTTGCACCGTTATAAAAAAAAGTTAACGGGCGCGCTTTATATTACTTAATACTAAAGAAATAAATAACTCAAAGCGTTGCTTCAAAGACTGCAGCAGATTGAAATTATTAAATATTGAATATTAAACGCAAATAACCACATCCTGTACTAAGAACACTTTTATATTCGTTTTATTATCAACGTCAAACATTAAATCAACTAAACTAACGTTAAACTAACATTAAATACAAATTACGATACGATTTATTAATACTGGAAATAAAACACGTTCACTTTTTTTTAGAAATTGCAAGATCCTTATCGTCATTTAAATTAGAGTAAATCTTGGTGTGGTCAACCTAGACACTGGGTATCAATCATTCTAAATGTCTGAAACAGTTACACTTGAAAGTAAATTTGGTAAGGGATACAATGCATCAATCAAATTATGCAGAGCATTACCTATAAAATTAGATTAGTCTTATGGTATAAAAGAACATGCAATATCAATAGTAAGCATTTTTGAATCTGAAACCATAAAGCCGAAATAAACTAATTATAATTGTGAATTATCCTAACGTCTATTTTAATGCTGTGTGTGTGATCCATTGTATTAGTTACTGCTACCGATACTCGTAGGTTGAGTGTTACAATCCTCTAGATCTAAAATTGTCTAATGTCCTTAAAGAACCTGTTTTCTTTGATTCAGTATTTCGCACTAACACAGGATGGGTAGGCTAGGCTGCTTTGTTGCCCTTTTGTAAGTCTTCATTCTCGGTCCAAATTTGTTCAGGTGTCCCGTCATACTGCAAAGTCATATGGGAAGAGGATTCTTAGCTAATAATGATAGTTTCTTTTCTTGATGATTTTTTTCTGAAGATTTTCCTATTTTGTTGCCTGCGCAAATTGTTCCAGTTTCTCTTATTCTGATTATTATCCCGTTTGTATTTTTTAATTGCCTGCTATTGTCAGTGTAAGATTTTTTTGGTAGGCAAAACTGTTTTCATAAAAATAACCATTGGCCGATCCTTTTGGAAGAAGGGTTTATTTGATTATAAAGTAATTTTATTGAATGTAAATAATGTTTTATTTATAATAAAATTTTCAAAACTGTTTTCTATATTTTTTTTACTTAAACCTTTTTCGTCGATTCTCCTGTCATGTCTATAAAATACAAACTAATTCAAACCATAAATAGCTTCGCAAGCTGCGTTTGCTTTTTGCGATTTCTGTTAATTAGAGTGAAATGGATTTGGCTGATATTGAAACTAAACTACTTAATAAATTATTACCAACGAAATCCAGGAAAAGGTACGAGAAAGCCTATGAATTTTTCGAAGAATGGTGGGAAAATAATATGGTAATGGTAGTAGGTAAATGAACATGGTCTTGTAGCTTATTTAGCAGAAAAATCAAAAAACGCTGAAGTCATCAAGTCTATTGAGTCTGCATTCAATGTCCAAAACAATGTTAGTGCCAAAGAAGAACATTGGTTCTAGCAAATTAATGAAAAAATCTGTGGGATATAAAGAAAAAAGAAAGTTTTTAGTAAGTAGTAGAAAGTAAACAAATTTTTAACAGAAGCCTAGAACCATGATTAATTTTGCTGTGAAGGTAACTTCGGCAATTTTTAGTGATTATGTTCAACGTTTCAATAATTTAATTATTTGTAGTTTATGCTAGCAACTACTGCTGACTTGTATGGATCTGGAAGATAAGAATGATAAGAATTAAAAGAACATTACATATCCCGGATTATTAATATTATTTAAGAACAATAAATGCAATACTCAACCTATTGTAATGCATTCAGTATGAAGTATTCCTTGCAAAATAATAAAACTAACCTACCCAAAAAAATTTACCTGTCACTGTTACCACAAAATTGAAGCCACATTACTGATGCATGGAGGTGAAAATTTTATAAGTTTGAAGCTTTGTGGAAGATGGAAATCTTCTACTGTGGCAAAAAATTATGATTCAGAATAAAGTAAACACACTAAATACAATTCTTAATGAAGAAAATCAACAAAATCAACCTGAAACTACCGGAAACAGAATATTATCGATAATACATAATATGATTCCTAAATTGACGGGAATATTAACATTTAATAATTGTACTTTACATAATTGCACAATGTTGCACAATATTTATGTAGAAAAATATTGATAACAATTAAGTATATAAATTTATGACCAATAAGTATTCTGTTGTAGTTAGTTTATTATTGTTAAATTATTGGCTGTTGCACAAAAGATATTGTACGTGTCACAGCCAGAAACTCTATTTATAGGGCTTTCATGCATTTTAGGACCCCTTAAAAGTACCTTCACTATTTTTTCTACATCAGTCTATTATTTAGCCTGTAACGTAAATATACAAAAGAATAGAGAAAACACATTTATACAGTCCAATTAACGAGTTGCAAAAAATATTTAGTTCCTCCGACTTTATTGATTATTACCAACCGGAATTTAGTACAACTATTTAAGAATAGTTTTCACGATTTAAAAGTAGTTGTCAATCAATTGAAGATGATCCTCGACCAGGATTTCAACTGATGACTCCCACGTTCAGACAATCAAAGATCTGGTGCGTGTAAATCGTCGATTGACTTTCAGAGAAATTGCAGAAGGGGTTAGGTTTTCAATTGAGTCATTCCATGGAATGTTGATTGAAGAACATGCATCGAGTTGCAGTAAAATTTGTTCATTGTTTGATGACCGAACAAAAGAAAGAGAATCCTGTGGACGTTTGTCTTCAACTCCTTGACGGGAGAAGAAAGCTAGGTTAACGACTACAACATTGAGACAAAAGTTCAATCATCACAATGGATTGGCAAAGGACTCCCCGTCAAGAAAGCACGTAAGTTTCGATCCAATATCAGTGATGCTCACTATTTTTTTTGACTTTAATGGAATTGTGCATTTTGAATCCTTGTCAAGGTAAAACAGTAAATCGTGTGTACTATCAAGGCGTTTTACAACGGTTAGGTACGTGAAAAATCGGCAGAAATAGACCAGTTGTGGCGAGACACTTGCACCATGGCAATGCGCCCGCACACTCAGCTTTGTTAATTCGTCAGTTTTGTGCAAAAATCAGATTACTGTCTTTCTCACCCTCCTTACACGCCAGACCTGGCTTCTTGCGATTTCTTCTTTTTCTCGAAATTAAAATCATTTCAATCAATCTTCAAGTGATGAATTGGGAGGTGAGTACTTTGAAAAAGACAAAGACCAATAATGTATAAAATTAATAATAAAGTTTAAAACGATAAAACGGTTATTTTCTGAACATACCTCGCACCATGCGTTTTTTGACAAAATACTGATTTAGCAAATTAACATTTACTAAATATTTACCTAGAACTAAAGTGATTTGTTGCTAAGCTTTTACATTAACTTGTAAATGTAACCAAAAATGTAGAATTCTTCGATCTCATTTAGCATCTTCGAAATACACATAATAACAAATCTAGTTTCAGAGGTTTTTGGAGTGTGGGTATTTATTTTTTGCGTTCTAATTTCAGTTTTGTATTACAAAATTGGTAATATGCTGGTAAGTATTAATGTTTAACATACTTGTATGTCACTATTGCAATCTTGCACTTATTTCATTAATTATTTGCTTGTACACGCTCAAGCTAACTGCCTTTGTTCTCAATAACTATCTCCTAGTCCTATATTAGTGCTGACAATTTCAAAATATAGCGGTTTACAACAATGCCTACGTACCAACGTTTAATATCCATAATACTCATATATCCCATACATCCGGCATAGCGTGAATGGCTCTTGAACCAGTTTCTAACAATTAGATGCAAGATAATAACAAAAACAACATGCTTCATTGCCACTTTGGAACAATACGTATTTGTTCGGATTTTTTTGCTACAACGAATTGCAGCGGGGACTCTCCACGTTTATTGTGATGCATGTCATTAATTTCAGCAACTTTTTGTTTCATATTAAACCGCAAGATGTATTAATTCCGCATACAATCCCTTCTAGGTTAAATTAAATGCATATCCGTCAAACTGACGGCCTTGACATATTTTAATCTAAGTTTATTTTAAAGATAATTGCAACAGTTCACGATTGGTATTAAAATAATAATAAAATTAGAATAACGTAATAAATATTATATACTAACACATTATAATAAATGACAATAAATAAATTTATTTTCAAATACAAAGAAAACGGTGCTTAGTAATATTTTCATTTACGTATTGTGGATTTATAAGAGACAGTGGCGATAATGGTGTCGAAACACTTTGATAGGTGCCTCTATTTAAGGGCGAGTGTTAGAATAGAATTTGTTTAAATGTCTTATATTTTCTTTAACTTTACTCCAAACACCAGAATAATTTTGTAAAATTGTGTATGCACTATACCCTGTGGAACTCAACCAAGTCTTCTATTAATTTATTGAGGTCAACGACATCAAAGAGCTTGATTAAGTCTTAAAAAATAAACAAATCCAGTCAGGTTAGAATGTACATTATTAGTCAAAATAAGGTTTTCTTATAAACCATATCTCGTTCTGAAGCTCCCAATATGATTTAAGAAATATTTTTTCATGAATTATCAAGTATCAAACTGACGGGGCAAATGAATAAAGCACTTTTGAAGGAATTCTATTTGAAACTTGAATTTTATTCTTAGTAGAGTTGTAACAAAAACTAGAACGCATGATAATTTATTTGTTACTTTTCGGAAAGGTTAGGGACTCATTCATGAGGTATCTTCTGACAGAAAAGGGGTTTCAAGTAAATTTAGGGTCGCCGGATCCATTTCATTGTTCGTTCCTTGTAACCAAAAGCAATTTACAAAACTTAGCCTTCGCTGCCACTTAGAAAAAGAGCATCATAAAAATTAGAAAGAAATTGTTCGTCAAGGATCCTTCAGGTAGTCCCCAATCCTCATGTCTTTTGATTAAGGTAATGTCTGAAATAATAAAGCCTTTCGGATGCTTCAATTTCAAATATGCATCAGCGGTTTCTCTTGGAGTGCCCCTTGTTTTATTAATTACAAACATTTCCATTATATCTAACGAAAAATGTACAATTCTTAGTAAACTGAGGCCGCAAAATTTTATATTTTCAATGTAATGTAATATAAAATATATCTGAAAAGATAAATGTGATCTGAGTATGTATCTTGCTGTCAGAAATAACCACATAACAAATGTCTTCTATACCTTGTACTGTCTTAGTAGTTCTTCTCTTTTACATGCTAGGGCGAGTGCGGCCTAGCGACTGGACATTCATGTCATTGATATGGAAAGTCAAGCAACGTTGATCGCGGTTAGTACTTGGATTGGTGAATATCCGGGGAAGGCTCGCGACGCTCGTACACCTTCTAGTGGCCTGTATGTCGGTGTATTCACTGAAGCCATAGAAATTTAGGCGAGGTTTGCATAGGAAGACATATCATCCTTCAAAGGTGGATATAAAACCATTAGTCCCTTGTCTAAACAATGTTATTCAAGTAAAACAAGTAAAATATCACTATTCCACGATAAAATGGAGGTTCGGGAAAATTTCCATGTTGAGAATTGCTCGTCTAGCCTCGGTATTTAGCTTAGCCATAATAGCAGCAATAGGTCGACGTAAAGTAACCAAAAAGCTAAAGCTTTTACTAGCTCCTATTATTAAAATATTGTGAAAAAAAGGATCATATTAGAAGAAACTAATATGTCGTGATAGGAAATGACGTGGATTACTTTCATAATAAAAATTGCAATCAAGGGCTTCTCGTAAAATTGGTTCAATTTCTACTTTCGTCAGAGTCTTCTTTGGATTATATCCAACTGATTTACTTTTCAAATCATTATAACCTGTTTTATATTGTCTTGTAGATTTCTGCGGTTTTCGATACTAGAGGAAAAAATTTCGATTTCCACTTCATTCATACCTGAGTTGTGTTATTTTAACACAAATTATTTCTTAATATTCACCGATTTTTTCAACAAAGCAAATAGAACAAATATAGAGACCAGAACCAAATGACTACTGGTATTTTGTTTATCTGATGACTTCTGCTGCAAATTGAGTTGCCTTGTCTCGAATTATTTCAGAAATATCTGGAAAAGTAACAGCTTTCAGGGGCTTACCTTTAAGGGCTTGTGAAAAGGTGCTTCTACGCCTATATTTATGCAACATTTTTTAAAAATATTTTTAGTTGTAGAACGATTTCTTAAAAAAAATGCGGTTTAATTTTAATATGTCGTACATAGTTTATTGCTCTTTAACATTTCAATATTTTCAGTTAAATTTTTTGTGCCTTTTGAATTGTTTGCCTATATGATTACTTTTCAAGAAAAAAAAATTAAATTCGTTTATCGCTTGTATTTCCTAGTGCCCAATTTTTTCTTAAAAATATCTAATAATGATGCCACTTAAAAAATTAAATTGAATTTAATTACATGAAATTAAGTGCCAAACATTTATTAACTTTAATACGCTATAAAAAATCCACACAAATTTTACTCAGTAATGTATTAATTTCTGTCCACACCCGATTGAGTGAAATTTTCACTCTATTAGTTTGAGTACAACTGTGTATTGCATCAGAAATGAGTGAGTTTTACTCAAATCCGAGTTACTGCTACTACACTGAAAGAAATGCGCTTTATTCTTTATTAGTATTCTATATGCCATTATAAGACCATTGTATACTGTTAAATACCTTACTTATTATAGGAGAAGGCTAACTTTAATAAATTAACAACTGGAGCTGATTCTTACAATATATTGATAACTTCTACTGCCCGGTGTCGAGCGCCGTGGTTTTTATAGCGATAACAAATATTACAAAAACTAATCTAGCATTCTTAACAATACAATATATACAAGGTACTCACAATTGCTATTAATAATACAGTACTTACATCAACATCTCTCTTCTACAAAAAAAAACTACAAAACTATATGCTACATTTGAAAAGTTCTAAGTATAAGCTAAACGATCAACTGGTTTAACAACTCTTTTAGGTCTATTATGTGTGATATCTGTGCTCGTGGAAGGTTTATCTAAAGGCTCTACAGGAATAGCACCTTGTTTCAGCTTACTACTATTTAAACCTTTCAGCTGATCAATATGACGCTTCCAAACAGTTTTTAAATGTGGTACTTCCACTAAATACACATTCTTACCTATTTTCTGCTTAATAATACCCTTACACCAATAAACATTATTTACATTGTATCCCCTAGCTAAAACTAAATCTCCTATTTTGAAGTTTACAATTCTATTACCTCTAAAATATTTTCTCTCCTCCACCTGTTTCTTATTAACCTTGCTTTTAATATTTATAGGTGACAATAAACTAAAACGATCATTAATTTTATGTCGAAACATGAGTTCAGAAGGAGTAACACCAGTAGTAGAATGTATTGAATTCCTATAGTCAAAAAGAAAATTAGATAATAGATAATGTAACTGTTCCGATCTCCCCGCAAAAATAGCTTTTTTAAGGGCGTTCTTTACAATTTTAACATTTACCTCCGCTGCCCCATTGGATTGTGGGTGATATGGAGGTGAAAACAATTGTTCTACTCCATTTTGTTCTAANAGAGGTGACGATCACTTAACCATTATAAGACGCGTTTTACACGTTAAAAACGGAAACATATTCAGTATAAGAACGAATAATTCTGTTAATACAATTGTTATATACAAATACGGATACTGGTCTTTATACAACAAATCTTCCCTACTATACAATTGGAACATAATGTCTATAACACATAATAATGTATAAGTAGTGCATTATAACCTTTATTTCATAGATGCATAAGGTGTATTCACACCTTCCAGTTAAACTCATTGAATAATGAGTATGGAGATGATTGCTTATTTTTAATAAAAGTTGTATATTTGTTATAAAAGTTTTAATATGCGCTATACACATTATTCTAGATAAACAGTTTAATAAACCCATTTCTTTCAGTGTATCAATTGAGTGGCTTTTGACTCTATTCTGAGTATATAAAACCAATTTAGAGTTGACTTTTTCTCTAACATGATTTAAATTTAACTATTATTGAGCAATTTTTTACTTAGACTTATTCTCTTNCTAGATAAACAGTTTAATAAACCCATTTCTTTCAGTGTATCAATTGAGTGGCTTTTGACTCTATTCTGAGTATATAAAACCAATTTAGAGTTGACTTTTTCTCTAACATGATTTAAATTTAACTATTATTGAGCAATTTTTTACTTAGACTTATTCTCTTCAAATTTTAATTTAAATATTGTATTAAAGTCATAAACTACTAAGCTGCCACAATGTTTCTACACAGATCTTTTTTAGAGACAATATTTTAGGTCTTGATTAAAGGAATTGGTGAACTGATCAGACGAATAGATTGGCATAACCTATACTGTACGTTACAAATACGTAATTCTAGATAACAATTTAACTATCCGTTTATTTAATCAAATATTAATCGAGACTTAATATATTGTCTTTAATTATTATAATTAAATCACTGCATTTAAATATATGAGACGATTCTTTTACAGTGTACAATGCATCTAGGAAACGAAGCTTGAAAACGTACAAGTTCATATGAACTTTTTATTATTGCGAGGTCTATCAACATTATTGTATATTCTGTTAAATTTTCCGGATTAATACCTGAGATATTGTATATTCTCATTTATGGAAACTAGGGACAGGGAGTTTGCACAAACAAATAATTTATTATTTATTTTATTATTTATTATTTTATCAGTAAGAGAGTATGAAATACAATACAGAGGAAATTTAAATTCGTACTAAAAATTAAGAAAGAAACAAGTATTAACTATTCTTTTATACTTATGCATCATTGATTTTAACGACCATGACTGTATAATCGTTACTTTCCATTTGCTCAGTTTTTGGAGAAATTCTCGAATGTCAATGAAAATCGTAAACAGTACGATTAAACTAATGACCACATACGCCGTTGAAAACAAATACACATCATACAAGTAGTAATTTCTCTTCTTCGCTCTGTTTGTTTGCGAACTGTATACCGGCATCGTTGGAATATCTAAACAGAAATATTTATAAATAGAGCAAAGCCAGCATTAAAATGTAAATTACACCGTGACAAATAAATAATAATTATTATTGGCAGTGAATAGCAATATAGAATAAAAATGACAAGTAGGCGCAGGACAAGAGCTTACGTGAGTCTTACTTACGCAAAACAGAACATCTGAATGCCACTCTCGCCTAATTCGATCTAGTTAACCCTGACAGGGAGGACGTTGGTACGGTGACAGATGAACAGCGAGCTTGGGTGGAGCCGGTATTAACTTGATCCTGACAAACATGGGCGTACCATTAGGCATTTAAATAAAGAAATATACTTATCGGACGTTTTCCTCTCAGACTTTATAAAACGGTTCTCGGAAAGTTCGATTGTATTTATTAAAGATGTAGGCAATACATTTTAATATCCAAGTCGTCTTCTTACTGTTGTCCAATATACATATAATTGCAAAATTTTTCATCGTATTAGTATATAATTTATGTTTGGTATCGAAAAATTAAATTTATATACGCTTACATATTAATGTCCTTAAGACTAGGGTTTTATAAATAAGAAATCGCAGTTTTAGTCAGACAATGATAGAACAAGTAGATCCATCTAGGAAGTGACGAAACGTAACGCTAAACTAGAGCAACTTCCTTTAATTTTTCACATTGAAAGAGCATGGAGTACATGGAAACATCACCTGATACCTTTCCTGATCTCAGTTGTTTTATACTCTAAAGAAAACTTATACAACTGGTACAGTGAGATATTGACTTGTTTAGATTTAAAGATCTATTTAGATCTAAAATGCTGGACAAAAAATTGCGCGTATAAACACCACTTTAAAGAATAGGTCTAGGATTAATGGAGGCGTATGAAACTACAGAGCATTGGAGTTATAAAAAATTACGTACATTGATTGCAGAAATGGGGTTTAATTTACATTAATTAATTGTAAACTGTACTCATTACAAATGAAATAAATGATGTGTGAAAAGATTATGTGCTTAAATGTGGCCAAGAAACATGTAACCATACATATGTATATCATGTTTAGGGTATCCCTAAAAGCAACGCTACAACGCTCCACCAGATATAGTGCGGCTCAAAATAAGTCGATTTAGCTAAATTTACCTCAGTTCAAAGTTGCTTCCCTTGGGCGGTATACGACCCTGAAGTTGCAATTTTGAAATCTTTTTCCTATAAATTTAAAGCGCCTTATACGACTAAAATTTGGTAAGTTTCAAAATTATGAGTAATATCAATCCATTGGCGTAGAACTTAGTAATTATACCTTCCATAATTCTACACCAATGGAAGTAAAGAATTTTAAGTATAAGATGAAGTAAATTATTTACTTCAAAAAAGATACTCTTGATAAGACTCGATTACTCTTATGGTTTATTTGAAATTGTTATTACAATTTTAATCATTGGCAGCAATTTCAGCACAAAAATTAAATTAGGAAAAAATTATTTATAATTAATTGTTCCTGATATTTTTTAAATAAAAATGAGACTTTTAAACGAACACGCTCATTTGTTTCGGCGTATTCCATGCGGTATACGGTTTTTTCACAAGTTTGCCTTTACCCAGATAATTTTGATTGTTGGTTGTCATAGTTTCAAATAAAACTTGTCACATTTAAGATATCTAAATTGTTCGCCACAAAACAATATTAGATTAGGATAAGCATAAAAAATCTATAGTTATAATCTGAGTCTATCCCATTTGTATTTAAAACTTAAGGATAGAATAACTCACGTTAAGTTGAATGAATTTGAGTTATATTAAGTTGTAAAGGGTTGCTTGAAAAATAAAAATTTAGACCCTGCTTCAAAGGTTCGTATTCAGGAGATCAAAATTAAAGTGTCCGGCAAAAATAATTATTCAAATTTGAAACTGTAGAAATGTGTCATGTTAACAACTAATTGGGCAAGTCTTTAATTTCTCTGACACAAATAACAGTCACATTAAAATTTTCGCCTATGTCTGTGTTGTAAGGGATTTAGCATTGTTGTCAAGCTCCGTCTTAACTTTTTCGATTACAGTCTTTCCGAAGTCAGTTGAGCATGTATAAAAACGACTAGCAATAAAATTTAATGAGTTACATAGACATCCCTAAAAAAGTTTTCTTCTAAAGGTAAAAAATTATAATAATTTGTATATATAATATAAAAAATTTCTGTTATGCTCATTTGTCCAACAACATATTTTAATTATTTATGTCCTCAAACAATTTTATTTTATTGATGGTAAATTTCGTTTTGTTCCGTTTCAAAAGGTCTTCAAAATGCCATGTAATAATATTAGTAAACAAAATGTCCCTCTTATTTCTCCCTTTCGCAATTGTAATATGAATGATTAATAGAAGGTGCCTATAATAAATTAAAATTATCTGAATCACACCTAATAGCATTGTGCACTGCATTGCTAGGCAATTTGTCAACCACTTGTCAACAACTGAGATTTATTGCCCAGTCGCCCAGTGCAGCTGTGTTATACACCATTTGCCCGCCCACGCATTCTTCAACTGGGCGTATACATTGCTACCATCTCCACGTTTATTTCGACAAGACCTGTGTGTGGGTATGGCTAAATAAATATGGGAAAAGGTTTTTCAAATATTCCAATGCTGAGTTGCTGCGTCAGCGACCGAACCTAGTACATACTGCCAACATCTTGGTTCTCCAATTCAGATCGGAAAGACTATAACACCCCACCAGAATTTTGTTGACATAAGCCAACATTGTGTATATTTTATTTTCAATAGATAATTCACATCATGTGTATAAGTATGTACATTATTGGTTTGGTCTTAATACATCTGTTGCACACTATAAATACATGAATCCTTTTCCATTGAAAACATCAGTAAATATTTTGTGGATCTCCCCATGATCTAAGAGTCCTCCGTCTAACTTTATTTAGCTTGCTAGTTACACTTTACAGATTTAACATCCTTTTGCTCATTCCCGTAGCTACAAGTGTTTTTTCTCCTGAAAAATAGATACATATATTTCCTAAGTCTGCAATGTTCTACTGTTATCCTTGTTAATATGCAACTTTGGTTCAGTAAGGTTTCTTTACAATTTAAGGATTCTTAAAAGGACTATCGAAAAAATTCTTGTCACCATTTTTAATCCCACATTTCACCTATTTCTGCATTAATATATTTACGGAACTAGCAATGCTGCAATCCCTGCAGGGTTGTAGATGAGCCTTCTCTAGTTGACTCATCAATCTTTTTGTCGCCCTAAAAGCCCTCAAACCAGCAAGCTACGATTCTCCATTTTTTCTTTTATTCTTTCAAAAATCAAAAAAACTCCTCTGTATACTTATCGCCGTTTCTGTTTTAGTTTTTTGCTTTTAGTTTTAGAAGGCTTAATATGTTTCTTTTGATTGACTTTTTAATTTGTTTGCTTCCCTGGTGATTTCAAATATACGTGCGTGAAACTATTTACAATTTTTAGATGCTCCTCCGATACACCCCTGTACAAAGTATTTTCATGAATCATTACACTATTTGCATACTTGAACGTATGAATCAAAGAAATACTACCGTTACAAAAATATATTTAAATCGCACCACGCAATCATTAATTATAAAATGTGTAACGTTGCATTTGCCAACCGGTTTATAACAGTGGATTTTGTGCTCCATAGATGCTGTATACATTTACATAAACTATTTGCCACATATGTCCTATACACAGTTAGGTTGATACCTCCGACTTGACTGGTGGACTGGAAATCCTTGCTTTGCTAGCTAATTAGAGGCATGCTTGCAGTTTTGGAAAGCTGTACATTTGCATTAATTTCAATGGAGATTTAGACAGTCAAGTAAAAGTTCCCGCTGCTACACAGAAAACATTTAAATTGAAGAAAACATGTTCAAAATAATGTGGTTCGACGAATCTCAATCTCTCGCATTACTTAAATGTTCAAAAACATATAATATTGAGATGTATGGAACTGTTTGATATTTAGTAAAATAAGTATTTGTTTGGAAATTGAAAATAAAATTAAGAATATAAATGAATAAAATTAGCAGTTATAGATATCACATATAATGTATTGTAAATTGCCTACATGTATGGGGTTAAAATGAAAGGAAAAAGTATCTTACAATAAATTGAAAAATATTAGCATATGAAATCAGAATTTCAAAGAAAATGAAATATTAAGAAATTTAAAAACAGTAATGAGTTGTGATAACAAAAATTAAATTGATTTTTTTTATTAGTGATAAAATTATTGTAAAGTAATTATTATAGCAAGTAGTGTGCAGTGAAAATTTTAAACGTAGATACGTGAGTGTGGTTACTTAGAAACAAGAAAAAAAAAAGAGATTTATATAGTTGATTTTTGAAAATAAAGGAAGGAGAATATCAATCAAAATTTGAGATCAAAAAAGAAGATAAAATATAAATTTGGCAAAGTACATAAATAAACAGAGAAGACAAGAATATCAGGAACATAAGAAATAAATAGGAAGAGGAAAAGGTAAATAGTAGACATGTACTAAATTATAAATATTTCCCAGAGGGTAGTGTCTCCTTTGGGGGACCCAGTACGATACTAAAAAAGCATATACTCTTAGACAGGGGTCAGCAAGTAATTTTAGGTGGGGTCCGGATACTTTTGAAAATTACATAAAAATATATTTTAGATAATCTTCTCAGAAAAAGCCCAGTAATACACATACGTGTGCTTGCATCAAATAACTTACAGCTATGCCATCATTTTACTCTTATCTTACGGTGTACCTGTTATTAGTGACTGCGTATGCATTCGTTTGTTCTCTTTCCCATATTTTTAATATATGTTTGAAATATTCCAAATAAATTTAAACTTGGAAATAGGTATCCTATTTCCAAGTTTAAAGGAGGGGGGGGGGGGAACATTTTGTTGAAAACTACTTATATGAAGACATTCAATATAAGAGAACAAATAAGCATAGTTTTATAAAGAACGGTCAACAGTTATTTGCAATTTATTTCTTAGGCAACTGATAACGGTAATCAGGTTGACACGATTATAAAGATTTTTCCATGGTGTTTGACTATGACGTTCTCCTTCGAAAACTTTAGTTTTAACTTCCTACCTATCCAATAGAAAGCAATATGTTGGATATCACGATGAAGCCTTATCTGTTTCTGGGTTCATTTGGTGTGCCTCAAGGTTCAATATTTGGACCACTGTTATTTATTTATACATGATATCACTGTTGATCTTGCTCTATGCTGTTGATATGAAATTGTATTATATCGTCAACAACATCAAATGTAATATTTTGTTTTTCACTAATAAAACATTTCTATTCACTTCGATTACAAGATAAATAATATTGTTTTAACTAGGGTAGTTGAGTTCAAAGATCTAGGAGTTCTGCTTGTTTCTAAATTATGATTTAACAAGCATGTTGATTATATTTCTTGTCTCAATACCGAAGCTTGCGCTTTGTTATTCGAAATTCAATGGGACTTGATGATACTCAACTCGTATTATTGGTATTTATATAAATTTATAAAATAGTTTTAAGACTGTTTAAAGTTTTTAATCAAATAAATACGCTATTTCGTTCCGAAGAGAATAAAACTGTAACAAACAATATTTCCCTGAGAAACAAAAATAGTTTTCGCCTTGATTTTCTCTACATATTTTTGTTTCAAATTGCAGAAGTTATTTAAAAGTTTATTATAAATCTCATTGTTTTTTATCATATATTGAGACATTATGTATGTGCATTGCAAAAATGTAGAAAAATATTATTTAAATTTATTTAAAACGTGAAATAACTGAAAGTACATAAGGCTGGTCAGTTTATTTTTATGATTAATTGCACCATAAATTAACAGAAACATATTATTAAGTTGACTGAATACCATTATTATTACTTGATACCATTATTATTACTTTCATGTGAATTTAATTTCTAATGTCACTGTATTAAATGCTTGATTTACATAAATGGTTGGAAAAAAGCTAAATATGGATTTTTTACGTTTTTAATAAAGATTTTTTCAATCTTCTTAGAAACTTGTCACTAAGATTGACTTGGTGATAAGTTTGAATAGAATGCTATGGCTATGATAGTATGAATCAACTTGTTCATTAGAGACTTAAAGCCTTTGCGTATCTGGTAGCATTGCGTCGAATATGAAAATTGTCGTAAGTAAACGATTTTGAGAATACCTGAGTATGTAGCTATGTTAAGACTTAACTATGTTCTGTTAGATTAGGAACCACAAATTTCGTTAATTGTAATTCGGATTAGCGGTTTTGGTCGATAGTATACATAATGGGGAGGATTATTCTTCTAGTTCCTATTCATGTTCTCGCCCTTGTTGTTGTCTTTCTTTTTATTCCTGTTTTTCTTGTTCTGATTCACGTTATTTTTCCCGTTTTTCTTGTTCCTGTTCCTGCTCGTGTTCAAACATTTTTGTTTGAACTTTATCCTGATTTTGATCTTGCTTTTATTCTTGGTTGATGTTTTTATTTTGATTTTTGTTCTTGTTCCTATTCTTGCTTTGGCTCTCGTTCCCATTCTCATTCTTCTCCTTCTTCTTCATATTTTTCTTATTCTTGGTCTTGCTTTTACTCTTGCTATTGCTCTTGTTCTTCCTTGATGTTGCCTTAAATCCTGCTCTTGTTCTTGAACTTGTTCCTGTTATTAAAATATTAAACTAATTTAAATCTTTTTTTCTAAATTTTCTTCGAATTTAGACGGTTTAATACCAAATATCTAGATATGCTAAAAAATACCTTTATAAGCATATAGCTAATAATGTAATAATAAAAATATATTGAAATATAATTTCAATGTGTGTGTGTTTAATATGCCTGTACTCAATAAAGAATTTTAGTTGGGCGCCTTTGTTTTAATTTTTCTGTGTTTTATGTAATGTAAATGTGCTTTTGGTGTGTAAATTGTAATCCTTATCTTTCTGTGTGTATGTGAATTTGTTTGTTTTTGTGTGTGTTTTCTTGGTGTAGATTGTATTTTTAATTAAGCTGTAAATTGTTCCTTACAAACCTCTACTATCTTTTATGTCTCACCTTGTACTTTCTTATCCCTGGCCAGCTGTTGGTAGACACTTGTTACATATCAGACAATATCAGCAAACCTCAGGAGTCGGTTCTATATTTACACACAAACTAGCACAATGCAATACACTTTGGAATGAATAGAGTTTGAAATTCAATAAAGTGTTTATTCAAAAATTTGTTATATGACTTTATACTCGAAAACTTTATAAACTCAAATTAGGAATACCTTTTTATATGTAATATGTTTTCCCACAACAAAGAATATTTTAATAACAAATTATTTGTCTTTCTTTCGGCTCAGCTTACAAACAATATAAGGAATAATTATAAAAAAAACTATTAACTAACTGTAATACTGAATACTTCTCATTATATTATTTGTTGCCTATCATACCTTATATCCACACAGGAACAAAAATGATTCAGACTAAAGTAAATTGGCTGTTCATTTGACAGATTTTGTCAGAGCTCGTGAAAATAGTGAAATATTTAAGTTACAAGTGATTGGATTATGCTTATTTCTGTACAGGTAATTCCTGTGTTTTTTTTTACTCTGCAAAGATTTGATGCGAGAGAAAGCATGATTTATTGGTGATAGTTAGCAATATTATAGTGCACTGAGTTTTAGGTACCTGGTACGTTGTAAAATTTGAAGTTTTATTTGCTGGAAACTACGTAGAGGCCTTGGGGCCACTGGAAACCGCTTTGGAACTGCTTCATACTGCTGGTAGCGGAAAATCTTCATGGGATGACAAAATAACTTTCTCAAACTGTGGATTTAACTGGTGAGTGTTTAATTTTCTTTCTTGGGCTGTTTTTTTTTGCTTTATTTTTAATATTTCGGGAGCTGCCTCTCCACGCTGTACATCTTGCAAAACCCAAGCCGTAACCAATCAATATTTTTTTTTGTTTTTCTCATCGTTCCTGAATATTATGTCCCTAGCTTTGCTTAAGGTCCATAACTACACATTTTTAACAAATGTCCTTTTATTTTTATATACAACTCTATAAATTAATTAATAAAATATTATTTATTTTATGTTTTTTAGGTCATCTCCGGGTATTCTTACAAAGCTACCTTTAGCTCTGACATTTGTGAAATTTGTTATAAAATTTAACAATTGATGAAAATTTTTGTTATGGTTTATGTTGGATTGAGATATCTTCTTTAAGTTTATTCGTCTTCCAACGATATGTATACTAGATTAATCTATAGACTTTAAACTTTCATTCGATATAAGTCACTCTAGGTTTAGATTCTTTTTTCTCTATGTACTAAGTACTAACAAGTGTCAACATCATGCATTTTATGAAAATTTATTCTGTACTTGAGAATAAAATTAGATTATTATTTTTATACTATGTAATATTTTATATCCAGATTATCCATATTAACAATTTTATACAAATTTGGTATTGCTATAATAATAATTAAAATTTTTATACGACTTTAAGTTCGGTCAGGCATTATTTTCATATGAGTTTCTACATGAACATTTCAAATTCGTTATAATATATACCCAAATAGTACTAATTAAAAGCTCATACCTCACTGAAGTAACTAGGTAGTGTGGCAAATTTAAAAAGAAATATATCTAAGACAACTACTCTGCGAACTAAAGGTCCAACCAGCATTGAATCACACCCGCAACATCTAGTAAACCCCTAAGATTATTCTTCTAGTAGAATCACCAGTTCTGTACTTAACAGTTTTGCTTAGCTAAAATAAATTATTATTTCATAGAACCTGTCCATGTTTGGTGGTTTGAATCATCTTAGATATTACGGGTGTAATTCATTGTGGTCGAAGCTTTACTCCACAGAATTGTTTTCCACTATGTTATTAGTTAAAACTTATTTTGCTATTGCAATATTTGTCTTGTTTTACTGCAGATTAATAGGTCGCCCTCTATCAGTGAGTACAAAACAATGATTTATGCCAGTGGCAGTAATATTTAAGTTTCTATCTCACCTACATTGAAGACTATAGTTAAATAATGAAAATGATTCAAACAATACAATATAAAAGAATAAACAAAAAATTCAATTAAAAATTTAGAATGTGTTAATTGTGTTTTTTATTTTATTTTGTATTTGTTGTTTATAAAATTAGTTTTTTTATTGTTATGGTAAGTTATTATCTCTCATGTTTAAATGCAATTTCTTGTCAAACTTTGATCAAGATGAAATCTATGCTTGTAATGCGTAAATATACCTAAACCTGTCGGATATGCAAAGCATGAATGGAAAAGGAATATATTCACACTCTTCAAAGTAACTGCAATTATCAAAGGTCAATTTTTTAAAGGAGCAATAAATTTTGATTTACTCGCGTATTGATAGCTACAGTGGTTCAGCATTGTTGTCGATCTGGTGATTATTTATCATAGATAGCTCCGTTCCTGCCCACCTTGATTTACGAGTTGTTACATAAGCCTGTTTTTTATGACTGATTAATAAGCGAAACTGGAGTAGTGATTACTTTGTGTTTTTTATTCTCTTTTCCTATATCAGAGTTAATCGTTTCACATGATTTCTGATAATGTCATAATAATGAGAATGGATATACGCGCATAAAAACTGGGCTGTGTTCCCGCAATAGAGCGAAGCCTATTACGGATTTCTTTATTGTTCTTATAATTACTTACTATTTCGCCTTAATAACCATATAGATTACTAGTCGCTGCCCCTTTACAATTTAACGATATCGGCTATCGGTACCAGAAGTATAATATGCAAATCTTTCCCTGTAATTATTAAAATGTAATTTCTTATTTTGCCGTAAAAATAGGCGCAAGCATATCCAAATGGAGAGATCTAGTTAAAGATTGTATAATTCTGCTTCTCAAAGTAATAATTATTTAGCTAATAAAAAAGTTAATAATTCACTGTTATTGTTATAACAAAAACGTTTTTATTATTCTATTATTTCTTCAGTTAAAGTTCCTTCTTACTACAAATGGCAGTCATACTTTTGCACTTTTGTTGCTGTTAAACATGAAATAAGTGAATAAGTGAAGAAAATTCTTAAATTTTCTTCCAACACTCAACTATTTATACTTTTGGTACTGCTAATTATAAAATAATATGTGAAAAAATAAATACTTAATTCATAGCATCCTTAACAACTTTCATTTTAATTTTGGTATATAGGTCGAAATTTGAGAATTGAAAGATATTTCAAGAGGACATTATTTGTTGGATCATCTTAAGATGCTTATATGTGTTCTGGTGTCCCAAAATTTACGGTAGAAGTAATTTTGATAGAAAACAGGTATTTAATTAAAATTTGTAATTTGTCTTATTGGTTCCTAAAGTATGCAGTATAAAGTTATGTATGGAATGAGTAAAGGGTCTCCATGGCCTTGCTGGCACATACGCACTCTTTTGCCGAAATTTTCCATGCGGTTGAATTTTGTTTTCCTTCTTCAAGATGTGGATGGTCGTGTTGACAAACCTTAGACTTCAAATTAATCCTAGGAAAAAAGTTCAGCAGCGTTAAATCGCATGATCTGGGAAGCCAATTCTGATCACCAAAACGGAAAATTGCACGACCAGAAAATGACTAATGCAGAATGAATGGTCCGATGATGCCTCCAGGCCAAAATCTGCACAAAACAGTGACACGTTCTGGATCCATTCGTTTCTCAACAATCACTCGGAGATTTTCTGAACCCCAAATGCGACAATTTTGTCGGTTAACGAAGCCATCAAGATGAAAATGAGCCTCATCGCTGAAGGTGATTCAACGAACTCTCTTCGCTGTGCATGATCAGTAGGCTCTAGTTCTTGAGTCAATTGAACTTTATAAGTATGAAGTAGTAAATCTTTCGTAGGAATGCGCTGTGGACAGCTTCTCGAAATTCTTGACCACGGTACCGAATTGACGTTCCTGGACTCGCAGCAACACTCTCACAAACTCCTTCAATGTTTTGAGTTAAACGACTTGGCGAAGAACGGCCGGAGTGTTTGAAGATCACTAATTGATCAAGCCTTTTTCAGTTAATCTCTTCACAGTTGATGAAGTTAAATCACTATTCCGACCATATTTTGTACAAAACAGTAGTAGAGTTATTACGAAACCTATTAAGAATTCAAAAATTTCAAAGCAACTATAATTATTTTAGAAATCCTGTCGATGTATTTAACTATAAATCGTACCAAGAGCGATAGTAGGATTACTTACTTTACGTAAATATTTTAAGATACGCTTGTTTTTCCCAAAAAATTCGTGAATTTTTTATTTTTACAATTTTTAACCTTTAGCTTGAATCCACCATTTTGAATTTTGCAAATCTGATCTCGGATTTGTAGTCAGCGACCCCGAAAACCCCTGTATACCCAATTTGGTCGAATTTGGTTCAATATTAAAAATTTTGCACGCCATACTGGATCCGCCATCTTGAATTTTGAAATTCTGACTTCAGATGCATAATCAGCAACCCCAAAAACCTAAGTAACCACCTTGACCTTGATGATAGGCCATCTAAAAAACAGCGAATCTTAAAGATTTTAAGCGATATGCTCGATATATAAGATCACGAGTATTATGACATGTATTACTCATATCTCCAAAACCAAAGCCGAACTCATTTTGGAACTTTCTCAGTAACACGTTCTAATGATATACAATAACTTAGCACAATTTTTTTAACGAATTACGAGTTTGCTAAAATGAGCAATTTTCGGGCTGTTTTTGGAGTCACTCTTTGAAATTTTTTTTAGTGTATATTGTACGTTACAGATACGTAAGTAAGTATAGATAAGAATTTAACTATCCATTTATTTAACCAAATATTAATCGAGACTCAATATATTATTGTTTTTAATTATTGTAATCAAACCACTGCATTTAAATTGAAACTGAGTAGGTACTCTTACTCAAATATAGTTACTCCTTAAATAAATTCTTCACGTAAACTCGTATTTGGTGCACTTGTACCTAAATCAGAGTAAATGTCTTCACTACTGAGTGATCCCACCCTTTTTCATATCCAGATGCGTTGTCTTTGTATGTTCGTCCCATTAGGTTATCTCGTGACCGTGGCGTGGTGGATGTCAGTATGGCGTATGGTATGCTTTGGAGTTGGACAAGTAACGGTTTATCTAGTTATTCTTGTGAAAATTGTATTTAAATGCAGTGATTACAATAATTAAAGATACTATGTTTCGATTAATATTTGGTTAAATAAACGGATAGTTAAATTGTCCGATCTGTTCACCAATTTCTTCGTCCGATCAGTTCACCAATTCCTTTAATCAAGACCTAAAATACCAGCTTAGTAGTCTATGACTTTAATACACTGATATTTATATAAAATTTAAAGAGAATATAAAGTCTGAGTAAAAAATTACTCAATAAAAGTCATATTAAATCACATTGGAGAAAAAGTCAACTCTAAATTAGTTTTATATCAGTGTAGAGTCAAAAGTAACTCAATTGGTAGTTAGCAGTAACTCGGATTTGAGTAAAACTCACTCACTTCTTATGCAATAGTTTTACTTAGTTGTACTCATACTAACAGAGTGAAAATTTCACTCAATCAGGTGTTGACAGAAATTGATCCATTGTAAAATTGATTTTTTTTTACAGCAGTTTCATCAAATATCTAATTGTACCAAACAGTGTAAATATACTTATTGTTATTGAAAAAACTGTGGCTATTTGATTTAAAAAATCATCATAGAGACAGTACATTCATGGTTCACAGGAAAATATTATTTTATTTTTTATGCTTTGTTAACTCCTGAATTTATGGCAACTATTTTCAAAACATCTGGTTTAATAAAAATACAAATTTTTAACAAAAATCTGTCGTAATTGTTTTGCCCGTTAGCTTGAGCTAACCATCCAAACTAATCCATAAAATCATTTTGTTCAAAAAAGTCGTATATTTTTGTCACTGTCATTGTTTTCATTTTTCTTTGTATATTGGGCAGTTTGCCGACAAAGAAATTAACAAAATAATCCTTTTCATCAAAAGGATCAGGTTATTTTCAGCGAAAATAGTTATGCCAAATCCTAAATCTCACTGTCATTAATATGATTTTTTGCGTGTTTTTGCAAAATCTGTGGGGGGGGGCACAGCTAATAGACTTCAGACTCGAATTCAGCGTATCAATCAAAATACATAAGGAATACACTTGATCAAGGTCATAAAAAAGGACCCTGCAATAATCTTATGGAAATTGGGTTTCTGTCAAATTGTCTGAATTTTTGATATGTTGTAGATTTTGTCATCCTGAACAAATGTCTCCATGGGCACAAAGTGCCAAAATGAACATTTTGGCAGCTACGGAGCTGCCAAAGCTCCCCTGACCCGTTGCAAAACTATTCATTTTCAATACTATTTACAGATGTCAAAAGCATATTTTAATTATTCTAATATATAGGGTAATGTTTTTGAGGTCACTGGATTCAACCCTCATGTCAGATTGGACAAATTGACCGTTGACAGCTGTCAATACACTGTCAACGAAGAATAGAAAAGTAAATATTCTCTTTTCACATTGAGAGTTTGGGCTTTTGAGGGAGCTGAATTCAATTCTCATGCCAGATTGGCAAAATTGACAGTTGACAGCTGTCAATTGACTGTCAACGAGGAATATAAAAGTAAATATCCTCTTTTTACATTGAGAGTTTATGTTGGCCAACTCGCTAAATTCAATTCTTTTTAGAATTGGAGAAAATGGTAGTTGACAAACTCCCAATAACAAAAGATAATATTTTCTTCTTTATTCTACTTTGACAGTGAATTGACAGCTGTCAACTGTCAATTTTTCCAATCTGGCATGAGAATTGAATTCAGCGACCTCAAGAACCCAAACTCTCAATGTCAACAGAGAATATTTACTTTTATATTCCTCGTTGACAGTCAATTGACAGCTGTCAACTGTCAATTTTGCCAATCTGGCATGAGAATTGAATTCAGCTCCCTCAAAAGCCCAAACTCTCAATGTGAAAAGAGAATATTTACTTTTCTATTCTTCGTTGACAGTGTATTGACAGCTGTCAACGGTCAATTTGTCCAATCTGACATGAGGGTTGAATCCAGTGACCTCAAAAACATTACCCTATATATTAGAATAATTAAAATATGCTTTTGACATCTGTAAATAGTATTGAAAATGAATAGTTTTGCAACGAGTCAGGGGAGCTTTGGCAGCTCCGTAGCTGCCAAAATGTTCATTTTGTCACTTTGTGCCCATGGAGATTTTTGTTCAGGATGACAAAATCTACAACATATCAAAAATTCAGACAATTTGACAGAAACCCAATTTCCATAAGATTATTGCGGGGTCCTTTCTTCGAAATTTTTTGCGCTCTCTAACGTGATTTTTGGCAATTTTTCGGTATTTTTGGAGCCTTTCCGCTATTATTTTGATATTTTTGCAAATTCTGGGGGGGGGAGATGTCGCTTAAAAGACTTCAGATTTTGATTCAGCACATCAAAATACATAAGAAACACACTCGATCAAGTTCAGAACGTGATTTTCGGCGATCTTTCACTATTTTTTTGCCAATTATTCAAAATTTTGGGAGTTTTTGAGCTGAACGGACTTTAGATTCGGATTCAGCACGTCAAAGTACATAAAGTCTATCGGATCAAATCAAAGGTACAGCCCATTCTTTTTTCGTGTGTCTTTTATTTGAAGAAATTTATAAATGCGTTCTTACAAAGTATAATGGAAAATTGACCATTTCAATGTGTCATAAAATAGAACGATAAAGCCAAAGAAGTAAAAAAAATCACTAATACAACAGCCGGGACGTTCTAAATAAGGACGACGGCACACACGAGGCACAACCGGCGATATTGGAAAGGCTGTTCGAATGCGATCGAGCGCGAGATAACGCCGGCTCGTCGACGGGCGGGCGCGGCGGAGAAGAGAAATAGCGTGCAATGCTGATGGTAACGGGACCCAAGGCCTGCCACGCCGTGCCCCGGGGCGGCCACTTTCCTCTCGCAAGGCCGCCGCGCCGATGCCGATGTAGCCGAGCGCCTTCCTCCTAGCCGGCGGCGCGGAGGACCGCTCGGCTGACATTGACGGGAAGGCATGCGGCCGAAAATCGTAATTACTGTTCGTGGCGGAGACGTAACGCAGCGGACCTACATTCGCGATTTGTTTGCATACAGGGTGTTTCCAGATTGACGACACAGCCTTGTCACCAAAAAAGAAAAAACTAACATGAAAAATGCATATTTACGTTCCCAAAAGGGAGTAAGTTTTACGCCATAAATACAGGGTGTCTCATAATTAGCTGCCAACCCTATGCCGATTCTATAATCAAAACTAAGTAAAAAAGTTCATATGAACATGGGTCCGGAAATGCTTCCTAAGGGCACAGGGACCCATTGAAGAGGGGGGAATGGAAATCATTTTTTTGCAATATCTCTCAATCGCGTTGTGATAAATGAATGAAATTTGGTATACACAGCTAAATTTTGATGAGCAATTTGATGGACTAATCCATTTATTTCCACAAGGTCCATTGGGGTGGGTACGGGGGGGCCCTTGGTACTTTGCGTGTGTAACTTTTTCATCTTTGACTTTTTAACAAATTGGACAGCAAATTCCGTTTTCCCGAACTGTTTTACGTTAAAAAGG
>NW_019416222.1:323101-377736 GCF_000390285.2 Anoplophora glabripennis | reverse complement strand
ATACTTTGAATTATCCGAGATTATCCCAAATAAATGTATTTAGCAAATGAGATTAGAATAAGTAGCCTGTAAACATAAATTAGTTGTTGTTTATTAGGGTACATAAGCACAAACTGAGTAGGTAATGACCCGGATAAGTGTTAATTAGGATAGGGTAATAAAAGTAGGTACATGAGGACAAGGGTAAAACCGAAAACATTTCGAGGCACGAACCAGAAGTCGTATTACCAGCAAAATTAGTAGAATAAAGTTTTCCATGCTACTTAGAGTTTTTCTCCTCACTTGAAGCCCAAACCACTAGAAATTCATTACTTTCGAGAAATAAACAAAATCTCGAGATATTAATGAAAATTTCCATCAAGTACTACTTTATCCATACTACTTTATTTTCAACCACATACATTTCTAAATAAAATTTTAATTTTAAAATACTTAATTATTATTATGAAAGAAAGAAATATATTCCGTTGTGGCCGAAAGTTTCACTCAGTAGATAGAATTATGATGATTGCTACGTTGTTGCTATGGCATAAAATAAAATCAACAAACAGGATTTTTGTCATTTACTGAAGTTTCTGTACAGTTTCGACTTTCGGACAGGGAAGTGTACTAAAATGAGTTCCGAATCTTCCGATAGGAAAAAGGTACACCTTTTGCTGGAGGCAGCTCACAAAGTAGAAGAAAGCTTGCTGACGATAAAATGCAAGGCGCGCTATGAAAAAACATTCCAAAATCAGTCCTATGCCCATGTTTTATAATAATGGGCAGTGATTCATATTCGGCACCTAGACGAGGAAGGGGAGGTGAGGGGTGCAGGGAACAAGATTCCATAGGCGTACTACTTGAAAAGGTGTCAAGGAACAGACAATTATAAAAATAAGTTCGCGATGAATATTTACTAAAGCTTATAGACTCACCTGTCATCCTCTCCACAACTGTTGAGTGCCGTCCTTTCAGATGGCGATGACCCATCACTACCTACTTACACCTACCTAATGGGCACGCTGTGGATATCACTTATAATAATACCCTGAACTATATACAGGGTAGCCCATCGAAAACGTACCGCAAGGCATTTCAGGGTAGTAATGAACTTTTCGGCAAAATCCAAAATCAGGTAAAGTTTGCTTCTGAGGGGGACAACTTTTGGCGCAAAGAGCATAGCAAAATCTTCAACCCCCTAAGTGGGGGTGCCATCCCCCAAATTTTTTTAAATGGGAATGGGGGTCAAGTGGGGGGTCATTAGAAAGGGCTTTTAATTCTCTATACATCGATTCTTACTTTTTGAAAATCGATCCATTATTTTAGAAAATATGCAGCTTTGAAAATACGAACAATATTTTTGACGAGAAATGCGAAAATCGATTTAATTTTACTTCAAAACTTACGGTATTAGCTTGGTAAATTCCTTCAAAAGAATTCGCTGTTTTTTTTTCTGATTTGCGAATTCTTTAGCCTGATTTTGGTGAGCAAAAAATTGTCCGCTTTTTGTTTCGTATTTAGATAGGCCACAAGAAGTTGCTAGATAACTGTCTTGTGACTTGTAGTTGAAGAGTACCAATACTGCCGAGTCTTTTAAATTGATTAATTATGGTGTACTCAATTCCAGAAAGAGTAGAAATTATTGAGCTTTTTTTCAAAAACAATGAATGCGGAAATCGGGTCGCCGAACTGTTCAACCAACGGCATCCTGAGAAACATGCGTCTGGAAAAATTGTTCGCGAATTGGTGGCCAAATTTCGCGAAACTGGCTCCGTTCATAACAAAAAGAGGCAGGTTGAAAATCCGGTACTAAATGAACCTACGGAAATAGCGGTATTGGGGCAAGTGGCAATGGATAGTACGCTGAGTACAATGCAATTGGCTACTGCGACAGGAGTGAGTCGTACAAGTGTCCAACGAATATTAAAAAAATACAAATTCCATCCTTATAAGATTCGGCTAGTGCAAGAGCTAAATGAAGACGATTTTGATCGTCGTTTGCAATTTTGCGAAATAATGACTGAACGAGCGATAAACGATAATTTCCTCTTTAATGTGTGTTTTTCGGACGAGTGTACGTTCTTCTTGAATGGTTTAGTGAATCGCCATAATTGTCGTTACTGGGCTGATACCAATCCAAGGATTTTCCATGAGACACACTCCCAACACCCCCAGAAGTTGAATGTATGGGCAGGTATTTTTGGAAATTCCATTGTAGGTCCTTTTTTCCTTCCTGGAAATTTGACAGGCGATATGTACTTGGATTTACTACAAAATGTCATCGACCCAGCTCTAACAAATATCATAGAGGACGACCCTGCTTACAATGAACACGAACTGATTTTCCAGCAAGACGGAGCTCCTCCACATTACTCGCTCAATGTGCGCAATTACCTAAATGAGACGTTTCCAGGACGCTGGATAGGACGAAGAGGTGCAATTGAGTGGCCCCCTCGGTCACCCGACTTAAATCCTTTAGATTTCTTTCTCTGGGGGCACATTAAAAGCAAAGTTTACAGCACTCCACCTGATACCTTGGAAGATCTGCGAGGACGAATCATTAATGTATGTCGCGAAGTAACACCGCAAGTGCTCCAGAATGTTCGACAACGGTTTGAAGACAACCTGTATCATTGTATGCAAGTTGGCGGACAACATTTTCAGCATTTACTTGACTAATACCGTAAGTTTTGAAGTAAAATTAAATCGATTTTCGCATTTCTCGTCAAAAATATTGTTCGTATTTTCAAAGCTGCATATTTTCTAAAATAATGAATCGATTTTCAAAAAGTAAGAATCGATGTATAGAGAATTAAAAGCCCTTTCTAATGACCCCCCACTTGACCCCCATTCCCATTTGAAAAAATTTAGGGGATAGCACCCCCACTTAGGGGGTTGAAGATTTTGGTATGCTTTGTGAGCCAAAAGTTGTCCCCTCAGAAACAAATTTGACCTGTTTTTGGATTTTACCGAAAAGTTCTTTACTACCCTGTAATGCCTTGCAGTACGTTTTCGATGAGCTGCCTTGTATAAACACCCTGTTCCAAAAATCCTGCTGTACTTCTAATATGCATTATTATAAGGCGCCGCCCTTCTCCAGAAAGTGCCTTTAATCCAGTTGAAAATACTATCAGAAATGCCTGCCGTTTGCTTCGGAAATTGCCATCGTGCCACACTTTTATCACCGTATGACCTTCATGTTTCGTCCGTGTAATATATTCTACGATTTAGTTCGAGCTTCTAATACTTGCCTTAAATAGATTCTTCGCAATATCACCATTACCTCTTTTCCTATCAGCATACCCTTTCGATTTTGATTTAAAAAACGAGATACTTCTAGATATTCCAGGTCAATTTTAATCCTGTGAGATAGCAGCCTCAATATTTTTATTGTCGAAAGCTCATTTTTAAAATACCATCCAGCTTAAATTATCCTCCATTTTTAAGATCACAAACCCAAAATCACTAATAAATTAATTACAATCACAATTAAATTAACGGAAAGATAAGTGACTTCTCCCGCGCGTACGCCTATTTGCCTGTGCTGACAGAATTGCCCGGAATAGCCGAATAAACGCAACCCAATTGACGTTATGCATCAAACGCCAATGAAAGTCTAGAATTTGAAGCAGCAGAAGAATATCTGGTGCACGCCAAACGAAACCCAATTGACGTCACGCGCCAAACACTAATAAAAATTTAGAATTTGCTGCAGCAGAAGAATTCCTAAAACTGTGCAATATCGACTGCTGTGGGAAATGCGGCACACACAATTTTATACGAAGAAGTTACAAACAGCTCGTACTTCTCCTTGTGTTACCCCACTGCCTATTATTTAGGTATCCGGCTGTAGTGTCATCGTAAAAACACAACACATTTTCGATAAGGAACCAAAAGAACGCAAAATTTTTCGATTTTTTCGGGTTTTCTTTGTTTCTAATTATCGACTTCTTGTTTTATTCGTATTTCGATTCTCTACAAATTAGGTAATAAAGAGGTTTTTCTAATATCTCTTAATATCTGTAAAAACGTTTGCTTCGAGAAGAAATGTTACTGAATTGCATGTAGGTAGTTTGAACCTTTTCTATTCTAGCTTATTCATATTACAACTATCGCATTTCTAGTCGACAATACCGTCAGATGGCCAGCTCGACATACAGGGAGGAAAAATGAAAACGAAACAGAGCTATTTTTAGGAATTGAAAAATTTTACATTTCAAAATTTAAATTATGTTTAGTTGCCTACTTACTACTTAGTTGATTAATGTTCAAACTGATGACCGCCCGCTTCCATACAAGCATAAAGATTTTCTTCGAAACGTTCGCGCACATTCCGAAGCATTTCCGGAGTGATTCGACGGCATTTGTCGACGATTCTTTGACGCAAATCTTCCAGCGACGCTGGCTGTGTTTTATAGATTTTACTTTTTAGGTGTCTCCACAAAAAGAAATCAAGTGGCGATAAATCCGGTGATCGTGGAGGCCACTCCATGCTGCCCCTTCTCCCAATCCAATTCCGTAGAAAATGTTGGTCCAAATACTGACGGACAATTAACGCATAATGCGGAGGAGTACCGTCCTGTTGAAAAATCAAATGATCTTCATCATACTCTGGAACAATTTCAATAATATCAGTCAAGGCAGGGTCAATAGCGTTCTCCAATAATTTGGCCAGTCAAATTACCAGGTAGAAAAAAAAAGACCCACCAGCCGGTCACCGAAAATTCCAGCCCATACATTCAATTTTTCCGGTTGCTGTGCATGCACCTCGTGAAAAACTCTTAGATTTGAATCGGACCAATAGCGGCAATTGTGACGATTTATCATTCAAGAAAAAACTGCATTCATCAGAGAAACAGAGAAATGAACTGTGGATCGTTCCCTGCTCGCTCACTCATTATTTCGCAAAATTGCAAACGGCGCGGCGGTCATAATCATCCTCATGAAGTTCCTGGACTAAATGTATTTTGTATGGATTGAACTTATTCTTCTTCAAAATGGTTTGTACGTTTGTTCGATTGATCCCAGACACAGATGCCAGTTGCCTCGTACTTAATGTAGGATCAAGATGAACTTATCCCAAAACTGCAACTTCACTAGCTTCATTAACTATAGGTTTTTCAATTTCTTGTTTTTTATTGGTTTATTGAAACTTTTTTACTAACTCTAGAACATACTTCCTCCTGACATGTCGATCTTAATGTTGTTCATTAAATAGCTGAGCTGTTCTATTCACACATTTATTGTTCATAAAGTAAAGCGAAATGATATCTATACCCTTTCCGCAATGGAATAAACCATAGTAGAAAATAATTTGGAATCCACTAATTTTACGTTCATTGTGTGTGTATAGCATTCATTTCTGTTTTTTACAATTCTGTTTTATTTTTACGAAAGTGATAACAAATCGCCAAAAACCAATGTAACGCAAGAAATACTAAATTTAAACCATTGGCGTACTTAACTCGAATGACTGACATTTTCACCGTTACTAATTGTTTGTAAGTACATAAGTTTCAACTTTAAAATCAAAATTCTTAATAAGTATTGGACGGAATTATAAAATTTAAATTCTGTTTTAAAGAAAATTGTAAGAGCTTTCACAAGAAATATAAATTATATAATGTGGCGGAGTCAAAAATACCAGCAAAGAATGTCCCCCTTTAATCTAAAATCGACGAGTCTCAGCGTTTTTCTGCAATCTTGACGCAGTTCCTGAAAATGGCTCTGTTTCGTTTTCATTTGGCCTGTATTAGAACTAATAGTTCAAAATATACAATATGTACTTCTCAGATTATCTGCTATAATAACAAATGTAGTAATCATAAGAAACTAACCCATATATGAAAAAATATTCGTTTTATTTTTTCTGGATAGACAATATTTGCACTTGTTCTAGTATCACTGTCTTACTATTGTTCCTGTTTATAAAATCGTTTTTCAAAACTAAGGAAAATAATGAAGACAGCTGACCTTTCGTAAATAAATGAGGAACAACAAAATAATTGATTGTAACACTGTCGCAAACAATTTATAAATGCAAGTGTATCAGCGACAATTAACTACAGTTACAAAACATGTCTAATATGTTCTACATTTATATCTGTTTTGTGTTATATTGGGCTAATATTTCACATGGTGCGAATATTCTGGCGCTAGTTGCCGCAGTGTCCTACAGTCATCAGATAGCATTTGCTCCATTATGGAAGGAATTATCTTTAAGGGGCCACAATGTAACGGTACTCACCACAGATCCAATGAATGATACTAAACTGACAAATCTGACCGAACTCGACATGAAATGGGCATACAACGTTCGTAAAAACAGCACCTATCTTATCGAAAGCAAAGTTTTCATGTGGAATTATCATCAAACTGTTTTTGGAGCAATGTATCGCATTTGCGATTTTGTCTTATCATCCGATATTGGAATGAATCTGCGTCGTAACGAATACAAGGCTGACCTGGTACTGGTGGAGTACCTATGTCCAGAGTTCCTAGCTTTTGCCGAGTTATATAATTGCCCAAAGATACTCATAGCTTCTATGAGCGTTCCCTCGATATATTCTGATTTAATAGGAGATTCTACGCATTCGGTTCTACATCCAGAGTTTATAACAGCTTTTCATGGGAAACTGAGTTTTAGGGAAAGGGTAGTAAGTACCCTGGTTAATTGGTATTTATATTACGTATTTAATTTTGATATTTTCAACAAAAAGCAAATATCCCTACGCCGATACTTTAATAGTACATCCACTATTCCAGAACTGATTAGTGACATCGATATGATGTTCCTGTATGTAAATCCTGTCATTCATGGACCAAAAGCAATTGGACCAGCCACTATTACCATTGGCGGTTATAGAGAAGATACATCAGAAGAACCAATACCATCGGTAAGTAAATGATATATCTACAAACAATAACTTCAACAAATTCTTCCAGCGATTTATTGTACTAAATTCAAATTCATAGTAATTATGATGTTTTAGAAAATGAAGAAGTTTTTGGACGAGGCTGTTGAAGGCTGTATTTACGTAAGTTTGGGAACTAACGTTAATAGTAGTGAATTAAATCAACAACTTCTGAAGAACATTAAAGATGCTTTAGGAGAGATACCATACAAAGTATTATGGAAATTTGAGGAGGATGTTGGAGATATGCCTAAAAATATTGAGACAGCTAAATGGATGCCCCAACAGAAAATTTTAAGTAAGTACAAAGTGGAGAAAAGATAATTTCACTCAAAATTGTCTCTGAAAAAAAAAAGAATTAGGGTGGTTGGTTAAAATTAATAATAATGATAATGATGCTAATAATAATTTTTTATCAAATCAAACATTAATACAGTTCTTAATGAATATAATGAAACAAAGAGGTAAAAAAACTGTAGGAATATATTTTTACCTACGGTTTGCATTATCCAATAATAATCACAGGCCAACTAGAAAAAAAACCAGAAAGCAGACAATACGTCCCCGAAAGTTTTTGATGCGCTAAATCCAAATCTGGCCTCAGAATTAACCCATCACCCTAGATTTCCGTGATATTCTAACCTAAATGTGTAAAACATACGGTTTTTGTTATATTAAAGATTATATGACATCGCGAATTAATTATTTTTCTAAAAATCAATTACACCACTGAAAAGTACAATCTTTCCCCTTCAAAACCCTTTTTTCGATTTGAAATTTGCCAAGATATCGTTAATTGAAAATCATTACTTCCGCTACTTTCTTACACCATGGCCAAATTAAGAAATTTTTTAGGAAGCAGACATAACGTATTTTTATGTTTTTTGGGTAGCTGAAATCGAAGCTAACCTTAATATTTTCTGAGATTTCCTAACCTAAAAGGTCAAGGTGTATGAATTTCGGGGATGTATTGTCTGCATTCTGGGTTTTTCCTTTTTTGAAATTTTGTCGGCGTGTGAATTAAGTTATTTTTGTGAAAAAACCCTTTGCCTCTTGTGTGTGTGTTTGTGTTTATGTTAATAAAAATCCGTGCGAACAAGCATTTCCGTCGATTCAAGATAATTAATTAGTGGTGTTTATATATGGAGATACTCATGAAATCTGTTAGTTTATTGTACATCTTATGAGCAGCGGTTTGTTGCAACACTTGTACAATAAGTCGGTTGAGCTGTCGTTGAAATCAGCAGTTCCAAAAATATTTGATCATATTGTTGTGGCTAATTAATAAAATATTCTATTCACAAAAATATTTCTGCTAATAGAGCTTTCTCACTTCGATTTGTTTACTTTTAAAATACCTTCTCAAGTTTATATACAACCTGTGTATTGTAGTAGTAAAATAATCACTTCATCGTCCAAAAGGTGCATGTATTTGCATTATGTTCTTTATGTTGGGAGTTCTATTTATAAATTTAGATCTTTTAACCTGAAACTTTCAAAAATATCGAAAAATAAGCATTCTAAGAAAAAAATTTCTATAATGAAAATTTAATAATTTCGCGGAGAAAATATATTAGTGCGAAAAGACTTTGAAATCTTAAATAGGAACCTCTATTTTTTATTACAGATTCGGAATTCTGTGGCTAAAAGTACGTAGGATTTATGTGGAACATTTTTCTCGATTCATGATGTAATCAAAGAAATTTATTTTTTTATTTCTCCTACTGAGAATCCATGCATACGATTCTGCAATACGTTTGCAATTAAAAATAAAACTCTTTATATACACACTCGAAATTCCTCATCAAAAATGTTTACTCATTTGCAAGTTTAAAGGCTGGTGTAAAAGGCTGGTATATAATCTATTTTAAGCACAACCCAGAAAAACGTGGACGTAGTAGTTTTCTGTCCTTTTCGAGATTCTTGATAGATTCTTAACCAAGAAGCATGATTTAGGTGAGTTTCTCGCCTCTCACATATCAGGGTACTTGATTTATGTGAGTTCCTTCACCTGTCACTTATCAGAATTATCAGATTATATTTTACTTAAAGTGCTCAAAAAGACAGTAAGACTTTAAATTACAGACACTGTTATCGTGCTTATTTTTCGAGATATTTGAAATCTTCAAGTTATAAAATCACCCTGTATTTTATCTAATAAAAACCGTTCTTAACATTTTCCTTAACATATTCTGCTTTTTTAAAAGATCATCTTAAATAATCTTACATTCGTAACAGATTCTGAAAATCAAAGGTATTATGGTATCAAATATTACTGATACATTGTACATCTTAAAATAAACAAAATGTTGATAAAAACATTGCTACTAAACATTATTTTTTCTTCAAATATGATCCATTTTATTTTCATTCGGTGCTAATGTTCAGTACGCAGTATTAAAGGATTCCATCATCAAGTTAGTTTACTAGTTTTTTCTTATTTTAACATTTGATTTTTAGTATCAGTATAAGCAAAGCGCATACAAATATTTATTGCCAATTTGTGTGAAGTTATTGATATGGAACAAAAGTAATTCTTCTTTATATCTTTTACTGCGTTTTCAGAAAAATGTATCATTTTACCGATATTTTTTCTTGATAAATAACACTCAGTTGTCCTTTCTGTCTCCGTCAGTATGTATAAGAAAAAAATAACTCCATGAAATATTACAATCGATAAACTAAAGACATGTGCCAAGCTCCATTTGAATTTAACCAGTTATTAAAATATATATACAAGGTTACAATTTTTTAATAGTCCAATAAAATTATCTTTCTTATTTTAAGAGATAAAAAATGATTAAATGGTTTTTAAATTTGGAAAATTCCGAATAGTTCCGAAAATGTTCGAAGAAAACCAATTTTATGCCATTTCTTTTTTGGTTGTATTTCACTTGTTTTTCAAAATTTTAGAACAAAAATATGAAATCTGGTACAAAATTATGTGAGGAATCGATTTTTGTTGTCAGTTTTCTTTTTGTTATGGACGACATATTGAATTTCTACCTCATTAGAAGAAAAGAGAAATTCACTTTGTAACTATGTATAATTTATGGGGTTTTTATAAATAAATCACCAAGTCATTTATATATTTGTCGTAGTTTTATTTAATGCACTGATAATTTTATTTCAATTGCAGATCATCCAAATGTGAAACTTTTCGTCTTCCAGGGAGGTCTTCAGTCCATAGAAGAATCAGTTCATGGTGAAGTACCATTTGTAGTTATACCATTTTTTGCTGATCAATACCAAAATGCCAAAATATTGGAAGACAAAGGCCTTGCCTTAGTTTTGGATAGAACGAGTTTGAAAAAGGATGATTTGAAGAACGCCATTCTGAAAGTTATGAATGATTCAAAGTAAGTCATAGGAGAGGGAAATAAATTATTTGTAAAGAAATATCGATATTATCCACAAGTGTAAATAAAGGGACACAAATTTTGGTTTGTTAACTCATTTTTAACTTTTTAGATACCGCGACAGAGTGAAGAAACTCAAACAGTTAATTCTTGACAGCCCTATGACCGGTCTGGAGAAGGCGGTTTGGTGGACAGAGTATGTCATAAGAAATAAAGGTGCCAAGCACCTGAGGAATCCAGTTGCAGATATCCCATTTTACCAGTACTACTTATTGGATATCGTAGCGTTTCTTCTAGGAATCATCATTTTATCAGTTACAGTGACAATTATAGCATTAACAAAACTATACAAATTAACTACGATTTGTTATCTTCTAAAAGAAAAAACGCAGTAAAAATACTTTTAAACAGATAAAAATTTGTGGCTAGGTGTATCAACTTTCCAATTATGATTATCAGAGTATATACAAAAGAATTTAAATTTTGTAAACTTATATTTTTTATATCCCAATTGACGAAGATTAATAAGCTTGAATGTGAATTTTGCAGTGAGATTACCATCAAAAGTGCTGTTGAAAACACTGTGTTTGTAATATATTTATTATCACTTTCTTTATACATGAAATTTTAAAAAATATACAGGTTAAAATTCGCTTCTCACTACAGGCTTACAGTAGCTTAAATGGGGGCAAAGTTGCGTAATCAGGGGACCAACATTATGCCTCTAAAAATCAAGGCTAACATGATTAGTTTTCGAAATATTGAAGAAAAAAACGAAATTTTGGAAATCCGTTTTAGTTTAATTTCAGCCTTGTTTGAGATAAAATGAAGTTGATGATGGTCCTGAAAAAACGAAACGATGCATACAAAAATTGATTATGCCATTCGATAGAGGGCAAAAAGTGGCCATGAGAAAGTGTTCTTTTTTCAATAAATCCTCAAATAAGGCTGAAATTAAACAAAAACGGATTTCCAAAATTTCGTTTTTTTTTCAATATTTCGAAAACTAATCATGTTAGCCTTGATTTTTTAGAGGCATAATGTTGGTTCCCTGATTCCACAACTTTGCCCCCATTTAAGCTAGTTTGTATCTCTTACCGTTTCCTAGATCCCTGTAGTGAGAAGCGAATTTGTAACAGCCTGTATACGTATATATTTCGCCCGTCANGGTGTATCAACTTTCCAATTATAATTATCAGAGTATATAGAATTTAAATTTTGTAAACTTATATTTTTTATATCCCAGTTGACGAAGATTAATAAGCTTGAATGTGAATTTTGCAGTAAGGTTACTATCGAAAGTACTGTTGAAAACACAATGTTTGTAATATATTTATTATCATTTTCTTTATACATGAAATCTTCTTAAAAAAATATACAGGTTACAAATTCGCTTCTCACTACATGGATCTCGGAAACGGTAAGAGGTACAAAGTAGCTTAAATGGGGACAAACATGTTTAGTTTTCGAAATATTTGAAAGAAATCGAAATTTTGGAAATCCGTTTTTGTTTAATTTCAGCCTTGTTTGAGATAATATTGAAAAAAGAACACTTTCTCATGGTCACTTTTTGCCCTCTATCGAATGGTATAATCAATTTTTGTATGTAACGTTTCGTCTCCCCAGGACCATTTTCAACTTAATTTTTTTAAATACTACCCTGGAAATTTTATTACATTTTTTGCAAGCCTTCATGACCCCCAATAATGTAGAGCCTGAGCCCGAACCAGATTCAGACATTTTGTCTCGAAAAATTCATCTTCAGTGTATTCATTCCAAATTTATCTAAATTTTTTATTTAGATTTATTTGTTTATTGAATTATCGTATACTGTAAGTGTCGTTAGACCCTGTGAAATCCATCTAGTTATTTAAACTATTACCACCACGCATTAAAATAAAACATTATTAGAATTTTATTCCCCTGTCCATAGTTATTTCTAGGCTTCTCGAGTGCTCAAAATTCAAACAAATTCACATCTATTTTTTTCAGGATATGCATACAAATACATCTGATATATTCTTTCATAGTTGCGGTTACAGATATAATAAATTCCAATAATATTACGCTGATCTTCACTTTCAACCTTTGCCAAAACGAAAATATTTTTTGAACATTTACTGAAATTTTTTAAAGAATAATATTCAGTTGGCGTTTTGGTTGTTCATATGCATTTTTAAGAATTAATTTGTCATAATAAAATTAAAATTGTATTAATGTTTTAACTTATTGAGTTATATATGACCAATAAGTGATGATAATAGTTAATAACAATAAATGTTTTATTGTAACGCGTGGTGGTAATAGTTTAAATTACTAGTTGGATTTCACAGTGTCTAACGACACTTACAGTGTACGATAATTCAATAAACAAAGAAATCTAAATAAAAAATTTAGATAAATTTGGAACGAATACACTGAAGATGAATTTTTGGAGACAAAACGTCTGAATCTGGTTTGGGCTGAGGCAGTATGGTATTGGGGGTCATGAAGGCTTGGAAAAAATGTAATCAAATTTCTAGGGTCGTATTTAACAAAATGAAGTTGATGATGATCCTGGAAAAACGAAACGATGCATACAAAAATTGATTATGCCATTCGATAGAGGGCAAAAAGTGGCCATGAGAAAGCGTTCTTTTTTCAATATCACCTCAAGTAAGGCTGAAATTAAACAAAAACGGATTTCCAAAATTTCGTTTTGTTTTCAATATTTCGAAAACTAATCATGTTAGCCTTGATTTTTTAGAGGCATAATATTGGTTCCCTGATTCCACAACTTTCCCCCATTTAAGCTACTTCGTAGCCCTTACCGTTTCCTAGATCCCTGTAGTGAGAAGCGAATTTGTAACAGCCTGTATACGTATATATTTCGCCCGTCAAAAAACAATTACATTTGACGAGTTTACTCGCCTCGTCTAATAATCATATTGATTTGTTATGTAATTAGTAAGTTGCTTTTACTCATTACTGCTCATTTACATTAATATATAATTACAAATATTTACTACAGTAGATTTAATTTGTTGTTATTATGTTTATTACGCGACGCTAAATGAAGTGTAAAATAAATGGAATAGGTATAAGAAAAATTTTGTAATACGGAAATATAGATACTTAATTGACTGTAAACTAAAATTATTTATATGGCATTACATTTGCATATGTAAATATTAATTAAAAACATAATACAACAAATACAAGTGGCTATCCGAATATAACTTTTATATGTTGGACATGAAATAGACTTTAAAAATTATTGTCAATTATGTTCTCACTGGTGGTATACAGGGTGTTAGAAGTTTGACTGTCTCTATTTTTAACAAACGATAGAATACATTAAAATAAACAAAAAAATCTTACATGACATGGGTCCTAAACTAAACCATTTCCGAAAAAAAATTATCAAAATGTCCAACTTGATGAATAAAAGTTCCATTCATTAAGAAATATTGACATAACTGCGTGCATAGAATACCATAAAATACACCTTTCACTTATCACTTTTTGAACTTCTTTTTGCTTAATTCTAAAAAATAATTAGCGTTGTAATAAATTTAAAATTCGATAAAATTCATATCGAGCAATGTGACAATGACGCGGCGGATAATATGAGGTATTAAGCTGTCAAGCAATACGCAATTCAGTTGGTATCTGGAATTAGACCTTGTCCGAGTGTTTTTTGCATACCACTACTTCCTTTTCTTTAGATGTTTTCCAACGAGTGCGCGAAAATTGGATTCGAAGAGTGTCGTCCGTGCATAGAAAATGTTGGTGGACATTTTGAGCATATGTTGTAGTTTGTTTTGTACTTGATTGCGATTAAAAATTACTGAATTTTGCTTTTTGGTAAGTACCTAAATTATTTTTAATACGTATGATTATTTGGATGACGTGAATCTTTGGTACTTTAATAACATATTTTCAAATTCATAATTTGATTAAAGGTTAAGTTTCTGTTTTAATAGATTCATAATTACTAAAATTCAAGATAAAATTTAAGCACAACACTATCTTCCTATTACAAAATCGATACATTTCATTTTATTTATTTAAAAACTGGAAAACAGTTGTCTTGAAATTTACTAAATGTTTCACAATAATAGTTGTTTACATTTTTTCCGTAGGACAAGTCTGCCGCGTGCACACTTGGTATGCATCAGCTGTGTAGCGTTAGGTAAAGCACTGTTGTTACGTTGTGATGAAACTCTCCAATATTAATACTCGCTGTATTGTAATGGCAGTCAAACTTCTTACACCCTGTATATCGGTCAAGTACCTATACTATTACTGTTATTTTGGAGTAACTGACTTATTAGAACCTCAGTAAGAGTAGTAAGTTCTTTGTTCGGTGACGCCACTACTTGTAGTACTTTTAACTTCTAATTGTAAATCACATATTATTCCATAAAAAGCGAAATGTAATAAATACAGGGTAGCCCATCGAAAACGTACCGCAAGGCATTATAGGGTAGTAAAGAACTTTTCGGCAAAATCCAAAAACAGGTCAAATTTGTTTCTGAGGGGGACAACTTTTGGCTCAAAAAGCATACCAAAATCTTCAACCCCCTAAGTGGGGGTGCTATCCCCTAAATTTTTTCAAATGGGAATGGGGGTCAAGTGGGGGGTCATTAGAAAGGGCTTTTAATTCTCTATACATCGATTCTTACTTTTTGAAAATCGATTCATTATTTTAGAAAATATGCAGCTTTGAAAATACGAACAATATTTTTGACGAGAAATGCGAAAATCGATTTAATTTTACTTCAAAACTTACGGTATTAGTCAAGTAAATGCTGAAAATGTTGTCCGCCAACTTGCATACAATGATACAGGTTGTCTTCAAACCGTTGTCGAACATTCTGGAGCACTTGCGGTGTTACTTCGCGACATACATTAATGATTCGTCCTCGCAGATCTTCCAAGGTATCAGGTGGAGTGCTGTAAACTTTGCTTTTAATGTGCCCCCAGAGAAAGAAATCTAAAGGATTTAAGTCGGGTGACCGAGGGGGCCACTCAATTGCACCTCTTCGTCCTATCCAGCGTCCTGGAAACGTCTCATTTAGGTAATTGCGCACATTGAGCGAGTAATGTGGAGGAGCTCCGTCTTGCTGGAAAATCAGTTCGTGTTCATTGTAAGCAGGGTCGTCCTCTATGATATTTGTTAGAGCTGGGTCGATGACATTTTGTAGTAAATCCAAGTACATATCGCCTGTCAAATTTCCAGGAAGGAAAAAAGGACCTACAATGGAATTTCCAAAAATACCTGCCCATACATTCAACTTCTGGGGGTGTTGGGAGTGTGTCTCATGGAAAATCCTTGGATTGGTATCAGCCCAGTAACGACAATTATGGCGATTCACTAAACCATTCAAGAAGAACGTACACTCGTCCGAAAAACACACATTAAAGAGGAAATTATCGTTTATCGCTCGTTCAGTCATTATTTCGCAAAATTGCAAACGACGATCAAAATCGTCTTCATTTAGCTCTTGCACTAGCCGAATCTTATAAGGATGGAATTTGTATTTTTTTAATATTCGTTGGACACTTGTACGACTCACTCCTGTCGCAGTAGCCAATTGCATTGTACTCAGCGTACTATCCATTGCCACTTGCCCCAATACCGCTATTTCCGTAGGTTCATTTAGTACCGGATTTTCAACCTGCCTCTTTTTGTTATGAACGGAGCCAGTTTCGCGAAATTTGGCCACCAATTCGCGAACAATTTTTCCAGACGCATGTTTCTCAGGATGCCGTTGGTTGAACAGTTCGGCGACCCGATTTCCGCATTCATTGTTTTTGAAAAAAAGCTCAATAATTTCTACTCTTTCTGGAATTGAGTACACCATAATTAATCAATTTAAAAGACTCGGCAGTATTGGTACTCTTCAACTACAAGTCACAAGACAGTTATCTAGCAACTTCTTGTGGCCTATCTAAATACGAAACAAAAAGCGGACAATTTTTTGCTCACCAAAATCAGGCTAAAGAATTCGCAAATCAGAAAAAAAAAAAGAATTCTTTTGAAGGAATTTACCAAGCTAATACCGTAAGTTTTGAAGTAAAATTAAATCGATTTTCGCATTTCTCGTCAAAAATATTGTTCGTATTTTCAAAGCTGCATATTTTCTAAAATAATGGATCGATTTTCAAAAAGTAAGAATCGATGTATAGAGAATTAAAAGCCCTTTCTAATGACCCCCCACTTGACCCCCATTCCCATTTAAAAAAATTTGGGGGATGGCACCCCCACTTAGGGGGTTGAAGATTTTGCTATGCTTTTTGCGCCAAAAGTTGTCCCCCTCAGAAGCAAACTTTACCTGTTTTTGGATTTTGCCGAAAAGTTCATTACTACCCTGTAATGCGGTACGATTTCGATGGGCTATCCTGTATAATGGTCGCAACCGCTGGCCGCAGGATTAGTCCGATCGGAAGGATTTTAGTATCGTTTGTAGACTTTTTGGCATCCAACGGAAGTGGTCAATATTTTCGTAGTCGCATAATATCCACAGAGATGGAAATAAAGAAAAAAATGGTAAACCTCTAAACCTAAATATTTTGGCTATTTTTATGATACTTTATCGATGTTCAAGTGTACTATAAGTGAATTTAGTTGGAAAAGTCTTCCAAGGCATATAAGGTAGAGGATTAAAGTAATTTAGTTTCGCCCACGTGTAAAATAATTTTAAAATCAAGTAAAGAAGGGTAGGTATTTTAGATGAGGTAAGAATAGTAAGTGACTTGCGGGGACTGGAGGTTCCAAAGGAAATAAAATTTCTAGTTATTCTTTATAAAATATTCAACTAATGTTCAACCAATCAAGGTCATTTCAAGTGATTAAAAATAATAATTATGAACACAAATAATATAAAATGTACAAATTTTGTTCATATAAAAAGAAGTCATTAATTTAAAAAATACCAATTATTTGGCCATTCCTTGCGTAAATAATATTCAATAAATTGGGGATACTTCAAAAACATTATCATGTGAACTAACAATAAATAACGTTGCAAACACAATACGTGATTAGTTAGAATTTAATATATTCACAAAAATGTTTTGCAAATATGTGTGTTTGGTCCTGCTCTCAGTGCCTGTCTCATACTGTGCAAATATTCTAGCCATAGTTCCCACAGCAACATACAGTCACCATATAGCTTATGCACCTCTATGGAAAGCTTTGTCCCTTAGAGGACACAATGTTACACTGGTAACAACGCATCCAATGGACAATCACCAGCTAACGAATCTGACTGAACTCAATATAAATTGGGCTTCCCAACTTATTCCCAATGTCAGCAACTCAGCAGAATTCAAAGTAACGATGTGGAATTTCCATTCTCTTCTTAACACAGCTACGAATTTAATTTGCGACAGACTATTATATTCAGATATCGGCCAGAAACTACTAGATAAAAGTAGTCATTTTGACTTGGTTTTGGTAGAGAATGTGTGTCCGGAGCTGTTAGGTTTTGCTGAAATGTATAATTGCCCCAAAATACTTATAGCCACAATGAGTCTGTCTTCAATATTTTCCAGTATACTTGGGGACTTCGCTCATCCCATCTCACATCCCGAATTCGTGCTGGCCTTCCAAGGGCAATTAAATTTTAGGGAAAGGGTAATAAGTACGATGGTTACATGGTATTTGTATTATACCTTTTTATATGTCATTTTTCCCAAGAAGCAAAAGACGTTGCAGAAGTATTTTAATAACACATCTACGATTCCAGAACTTATTAGGGACACAGATATGCTGTTTCTAAATGTAAATCCAAATATTCATGGTCCCAGGGCTATTGGCCCAGCTACGATTACCGTTGGTGGCAATAGAGAAGATTTATCACCAGAACCAATACCAAAGGTAGTTTAAAAGTTTAATCATTATTTTATTTTAATGAGTTGATTGAATGATTTTCTTTTATCTGTCATGACGGTATTACATTTTTTAGGATATAAAGAAGTTTCTGGATGATGCCAAAGACGGGTGTATTCTCGTAAGTCTGGGAAGTACCATCAAAAGTAGTCTAATAGATAAGGTTCTACTGAAATCTATAATCGATACTCTAAGAGAGGTGCCGTACAAGGTGTTATGGAAATTTGAGACTAAAATAACCAACATACCCAAAAACGTCAAAACAGCGAAATGGTTACCTCAACAGAAAATTTTGAGTGAGCATTAAAACATTCACAAATAAAATTCCCTTATGAAGATATGTCACAATATAACTATTATTTTTTTAGATCATCCGAATTTGAAGCTATTTGTCTCACAGGGAGGTCTTCAGTCAGTAGAAGAAGGAATTTATGGTGAAGTACCCTTTGTGATAATACCGTTTATTGCTGACCAGTTTCAAAACGCAAGAATGCTGGAAAACAAAGGGGTCGCCATTGTTTTGGATAAAAATAATTTAAACAAACATGTTCTGAAGAGCGCCATTCTGAAGGTGATGAATGATCCAAAGTAAGTGACAGATTGAATAAAAGAGAATCATGAGTAAATAATTAGCATATGCGTTGGCATTTGAATAAAAATATTTGGGTGATGCTTGATATGAATGAATATAGTTTGGTGTGCCATTGAACATGTGGTGACTTTAAAAGTGATTAAGCCAAGGCATCGAAATGCAACTTTCTGTCGTTTTATAATAATTATCACATTGTTATAGACTAAACATCTTCACATCATTCATTTTATTGTGCAAGATAAATAAAGCTGTTTCGAATATCAAATTTGACAAAATATTAAGAATTATGTTCACATATAATAAACTGACTTCTTTAGCAAAATTTATATCATACATACGTAAATATGAAAATTACACATTCTATTTCTCACATATCAACTTAAATTGTCTAATGATGTAAATTATACAGGGTGGCCAAATGAAAACGAAACAGAGCCATTTTCAGGAATTGCGTCAAGATTGTAGAAAAACGCTCAAACCCGTAGATTTTAGCTTAAAGGGGGACATTCTTTACTGGTATTTTTGACTCCATCACTTTCACTCCCAAGCAAGGATAAGCATCACCCCAAAATATTTAAATGGCATTGGGGGTTGAATAATATTCCTTTTTATATTATTCTTATATTTCTGTAAATTTTATAATTCCACTGAATACTTTGAAAAAAAAATTACATTTCAAAATTTAAATTATGTTTAGCTGCTTACTTACTACTTAGTTGATTAAATGTTCAAACTGATGACCGCCCGCTTCCATACAGGAATAAATATTTTGTTCGAAACGTTCGCGCACATTCCGAATCATTTCCGGAGTGATTCGACGGCATTCGTCGACGATTCTTTGACGCAAATCTTCCAGCGACGCTGGCTGTGTTTTATAGATTTTACTTTTTAGGTAGCCCCACAAAACGAAATCAAAGTCAAAAATACCAGCAAAGAAAGTCCCCCTTTAACTAAAATCGACGGGTCTGAGCATTTTTCTACAATCTTGATGCAGTTCCTGAAAATGGCTCTGCTTCATTTTCAATTAGCCACCCTGTATAGTTACTATATATGTCAAAACGAAAGTTTGCACTTAAGCGCTCCATAATATATTTATACCAAAGTATAAGTTGCAGAGATATGTCAAAACTGTTTTATTGTCTTATCCAATTATTTAAGTTCAATTGAGTTAATAGGTAGCCGTTCGCAATGAAGCTTACATTAGCCTCTACCGCTAGATGTAGGTTACGCTCTGTGATTTGTTTTATGTATGCCAGGACACTACGCTTATAGAAATTCTTCATCAATTATATGAAGTGATGAACAATGGTATATGGACATCAAAAACGTGCGAAAATGGTGCAGTTAGTTTAAAAACGGACGTATAGATGATAAACAGCGTACCTGGCGGCTATCAGCTTCGGGCGAAACGATTGCAACAGTGAGTAATGTTTGAAGATCGACGGATAACGATTCGAGAGCTGTGGGAATTGATTCCTGATGTCAGTAAGACTAATGTTGACAATATTTTAACAGAACATTTGCATTATCGCAAGGTGGGTCCCCAGAATGCTCACCAAAGATCACCAACGGCAACGGGTTGAAGAGGCCCGCGAATTTCTTGATTGCTACGCAAAAGAGGGTGAGGAATTCTTGGGTTCAATTGTCACTGGCGATGGAACTTGGGTACATTACACGACACCAGAGACAAAAGAACAGTCCCGTCAGTGGCGGCATTCAGGACCGCTGAAGCCTCGAAAATTTAAACAACCATTGTCTGCCTACAGTGTTGACGACTGTGTTTTGGGATAGGAAAGAGCTATTGCTGTGTGACTTCATGCCTACCGGGACAACAATAAACGCAGATCGCTACTATCAGATTTTAAAGAACCATCACTGTGCAATTCAAAGCAAAAGAAAAGAGATTAGGACAACGCTCGTCTTCATACCGCACGTGCGACAGCCGACCTCATCAATCAATTTGGAAGGGATAACATCACACACCCCCCTACAGCCCGGATCTAGCACCAAGTGATTTTCATCTCTTTCATGTGTTGAAGTCCTCCTCTTCCTGGGTGGAACAAATTTCAGGACCGACGAGTAGTTTTAAGAAAAAGTTGTACGCTACCTGGAAATTGCTACATCAATAGTCAGGCTTTCCAACGGCGCATAATTCATTGTTTCTTTGTGAAAAAAAATTATGTTGTATATTAATTTTTACTTTTAAATAGATATTCAGCTGTTTTACGTATGATCACATATTGATTTACAAGGTAGATATACGAAAGAGCTATATTATTTCATTTTTCAAATTTTATTAATATTAAGATTACTATATAATGACATTAATTTTATTGGTTTCAGGTATACCGAAAGAGTTAAAAAAGTAAAGCAGTTAATTTTGGATGAACCCATGAGTGGATTGGAGAAAGCGGTGTGGTGGACAGAATACGTTATTAGAAATAAAGGCGCCAAGCATTTGAGGAATCCAGCAGCTGATATACCGCTCTATCAGTATTTCCTACTAGATGTTATCGGATTCTTTCTATTAATAGTCATTTTAATTGTTACTGCCTTGTTGCTGGCACTCAAGAAAATATATAAGTTGTTCTGGAGGTTTCGCCATGAAAAGCTAAAGTCACAATAAAAATATAATACGTTATTGGAATTTTTTACTTCAGCAGTGGCAATGCTATGTTTGTAAATCCTTACAATTATTTTTGTGTTGATTAACAGAATATAATACAATTTTATTCAATATGTTTCAAACATAAATGCAAAATATAACCGCATTGTTTATTAAACTAACTGTTGCCATTTTTGAGTTATATTATTTCAAAAGTAATGTAATAGTAATAGTGACATGCAAACTCAGTTCAACAAATACTTTAGCTGTGGAGAAATAAATACAAAAAGAAACTATTAATGTTCGACTAGCTTTTAAAAATTTCTATTGAAACCTTCCCGGAGTTCCCAAACAAGTCCAATCATCAAAGTAGCAGCAGACTATACAGACGGAGGGCGATGATGGTGGCAGAGCGATCGCTGATGACGATAACATCGAAATTCGAACACCACACCGAACTACGGTCCAGATATCAGTACGAATCGAGCAAATTCTAAATATCGGTAAAATCCGAGGAGACAAGATGATAAATTTAAGATCGCTGCAGATCCTACGCGCCTCCTTAATACTTGTCTGTTTCCGAACTTCTATTCTGATACCTTGAATCTCATTAACCAGGAACGGATACTTGGCCAGTTCATCTTGTACCATCCAAATTCTTTGTTAATTGCGTTATATACATTTGAAACCACAACTTAATATTATTATTCAAAAAATTACAAATAACAAATTTTCTCAATTCAAAACATTGTTAAAAATTCTTGCTAGCGCACTACTTGGGATCTGGATCCCAAATCTAGCCTAGAATCTGCCGGGAATGACCGACTACCGCACTGCGCTCGCCTCCAGACATCCATACCGTTAGTAAAATATTCGCAAGGACAAAAAAATTTTATCGTCATAAGTAAATGCGTTTTGCTGAAACACGTTTACTATCACAACAAAGAAAGTCTGATAACCATTTAACAGCTCAGATAAAGCCGGCTCCAGACGATGTGCTCAGTACTCCATTATTTGTCAAATATAAACAAATACAGTACGGCGTGGACGACTGAGTGGATGAAAATGTCGTATCGTGTGGATGACGCATATCGATTTATTCGAAAGTGTGCCTTTACTTGCCCAATCTATATAAACGGCACAACTTCTCGATTATTCAACAAGTGATGTTCCCTTGGTGGAGGACAAACCACATAACATGTTAAAGAAAATCAATCTGCCCGCACGTCAACACTTGAAGCAAGTTCCACTGTGCATTGCTCCCTGTATACAGTCGGTTGGCAGGCGGACAACTGGTAAATTCTACTCCTACAACGTATGTAGAAAAATATTTAAGGAAATATTTATCATATGCTCATATTACACATCTTGTACCTGTATATCAAATATATAACGCCACAATTAATGTGCAAGTATTTGACACATTTATGTTTGATGTACGTTTTTTTGTTATCTGGAGCCAGCTTTAGGAACATTATTTGCAGGAAATCTATCATTATGGAATAGGAATATCTAAAAGGGCTCGTTGATTCGCCCACTACATAAGCTTTACTTTTTTCGGTGCCCCAGGCAAATATTTGTCCTCGAACTTCCATAAAACCTTGTAAAGCATCTCACTGATGGCCTGAATGATGAAACTGAGTGACTGTTTTAAGTTTTCTACTTTTAACTCTAATTCCTAAACTGAAATAGATAAATCTTTCTTTAGTGTTCTTCAGATATTCCTGCAAATCTTAAAAAATTATATACTGCAAATAACGTTATTCAATTATCAGTAATATCATTTCTACATTACAAACGTAATGAAATTACATTTAGGTAAGGTAAATGTTTGAAAAAACTAAGTACTATTTGTTTAATTCCACGTTATTAAAGGTTCTGCTATATTATTGTAAAATTTAGAAAGAAAGTCATTCCCTATTCTATTGTGAGAATTCGCAAATAATATTACACATTTTTAACATGTCAAGACTCTTAAGATAAAAAATATATCCAGATCAAGAATACTTAATTGCCTGTCTGTTAATGATTCATAATTAAAGTATTTGTCTCACACATGTGATCCTTGAAGATTATCTTTATCATTACTATACGTAATTATTATGAAATACAGAAATGACTTGCAATCTTATCTTTAACTCATTAATTTTTGATAGGAATAAATATATTTGTCAGTTACATCCGGGATGATAATATAATTTTAGAAACAAATAATTACACACAATGCTTAGCGAATTATGTTTACGGAAAATTTATTATTATGAAAAATAGATCCCTTAAATCGCTATAATGTTAAGGAAACTTTTTTTTTATAAAAACAACAGTACCTATAGACTAATAAATATATGTATAGATATAAAAACTATAAAAGCTCTAAAGTTTGTTATTTTATTTTAAAAAATTTATTGTTTTATTTTAGGAATTATAAAAAATGTCCTAGTTTTTTCTTTGAGTTAGTTTTTAAAAACCACCAAATATGAATAGACTTTAGGTATAGTAATATAGACAATGGGAGGCTAACTACTATTTGCTTCTAAAAAAAGAACATTAGTTTGATGGTATCAAATTTAGAAAAGGAATTTTGTTCTAACACCATTTTCGTATAGTCGGTGNACTCCGAACAAGGGCAGTTTGCACCCTTGTTGTTTCTTTGCGAGTAATTATTTTTGCATCAGAACATCGGCAGAGGTGTTCTTTACAATATCCTGCAACTCCTTATGCCCGATCGAATGCCGTTTTGGTCCTGGAAGCGATTCTATGAGGTATGAACAATTTATTTATTCCGAACAAGGGCAGTTTACACCCTTATTGTTTCTTTGCGAGTAATTATTTTTGCATCAGGACATCGGTAGAGGTGTTCTTTACAATATCCTGTAATTCCTTATTCCCGATCGAATGCCGTTTTGGTCCTGGAAGCGATTCTATGAAGTATGAACAATTTATTTACTCCGAACAAGGGCAGTTTGCACCCTTNCAGTTAATAATGTTAACTTTTGTTTTTTCAGTTGCGAAATTGTTTAAAAAAGTCAATAAAATTGAAAAATCTATATATCGAGAAAGTAAGAACAAAAAATGCTTAATTGTTACTGGAACTGCACTGGAGGATGTCTTTTGGTTAGTAGAACATGTAATCCGAAGGCTATTTTCCAATCTCAATATGGTGGCCTATTGCAAAATTATTTGTCCATAAACTTCGAGCAGCTACGAAATTGGCGAGTTTTTAAATAAATTGATGAAATCAATTGGAATCGTTAGCTTATGATGTAATTATTAAATGTTGAAAAGGGTTTTATTTTAAATTGAAGTTTAACAACATTTTTAACGTGTTCGTCGCTAGGACCGTGTTTCAGCGTGTTTTCAATTTTGAGGATCGCGACATATTGCACTGTGCACTGTAAAAAAATCACTTAAATTTCACTTAATATTGTATCAATTTCTGTCCACACCCGATTGAGTGAAATTTTCAGTATATTAGTATGAGTACAACTGAGTGAAATATCAGAAATGAGTGAGTTTTACTCAAATCCGAGTTTCTGCTAACTTTCAATTGAGTGACTTTTGACTATTCTGAGTATATAAAACCAATTTAGAGTTGACTTTCTCCCTAATATGATTTAAATTTAACTATTATTGAGTAATTTTTTTACTCAGACTTGGTTTTCAATTAACTATATAATGAGTGCAAAAATAGTTCACTTATAAATTATTAATTAAGATATACAATGAAAATTAATTCACTTCGTGGGACCTCCTCCTATCCTGGCCTCCTGGGTAGGAGCTGGCTGGGATCCACCAGCTGAGACTCGCCGACTAAGACGCTCACGCTCTTCTAAAGCATCTAACGGTCCCCTATTAACTGTGGTCGAGATTACAGAAGCAACATGTAAGTGGTGCCATCTTCATGACGCCATTCAAATTACTCGAAATTAATATACAGAGGTAAGAAAATGCGTTCGCTACTACTGTTGCAATTTTTTACTAACTTTTTTGTTTTTCGACATACGGGCTTCAGATCTTTTGCATTCAACGCAGAACGGACAATCAGAACCAAGGATGTGGGGAGATTTTTTTAAATTATTTTTTCGATTCAACGCACCGTTTCCGAGTTATAAAATATTTTCTACTGTATGACGTCACACACTTCTTGTGGATATGAAAAAGGGGTGGGATCACTCAATTATGAGGACATTTACTCTGATTTAGGTACAAGTGCACCGAATACGAGTTTACGTGAAGAATTTATTTAAGGAGTACCTATATTCGAGTGAAAGTACTCAGTTTTAGTTTAAATATAATCACAAACGAGTAAAATGATCAAAATGCCAAATATTGAGTGAAAATGTAATAATTTCACTCAATGGATTCACTCCGAAATTTTTATTGCTTTCACTCACACCGATTTTTTTATAGTGTAATGCACATAAAAAAGTGAACTAAAAAAAAATTACAATCGGACGAGATCCTCAATTTTTAGTAATTGAACGATTACGTCGAAACTATTCAGTGTTTTTACTTGAAATTTGGCACATAATAGTTAGTTAGATAGTATGAAAATAAGTGTCTCATAATTTCTCTTAAAACTTTATACAAATTTATGTCGTAATGCAATAGACAAATTGAAATTTGTACAGCTAAATATTTAAAAACAAATTACTCAAAACAAATACAAGTATTTGTGACATCTTTTTAGGTATTTTGATACAAATTAGAAAAATAAAAAGTAATAAATAAACCCTTGCTCTGTAAAATCATCAGAATTTGTTTTTAGTAAACTTTTTTTATATCTAACTTGAAGTCCCACAGTGAGAAGTAGATAAACACACCACTATAAAATGCTATTCACACTAATATGTTCGTCTCGAAAGCTTATTCACTTCCACTCTAAAAATGAACGTTGAAGAGCTTTCAAAACGCAATTTACTACGGTAATGTTTGGTATAGAAACATGTTCATCAGCTTCTCATAATGAGATTTCAAAGTAGATAAAATTAAGTATGTAAGACTGACCTTTTTGTGGCGCAGTAGTTTATTAATTACTGTCTTAAAATTATTTTAATTTTCAGCGTAGTACAAGACCAATAAAAAAGAACACCTATTCATTAAAAATAGTATAATGAACTCGAATAATGTAAAATGTATGGTTTTATCAATATAAAAAAACGATTAATTAGTTTCTGTGTACAAATACTGTACTGTGTACAAATGAGCAAATGAGCTATAAAGTAGGTATCTTGTAATAACATTTGTATATGTATTGATAACAAATACAACTGTAAACACAATAAGTGATTAGTTAGTATCCAATGTGCTGCAAACATGTTATGTAAATATGTGTGCTTGATATTGTTCTCAACGCCACATTCGCAGTGCGCAAACATTCTAGCCTTAGTTCCTACTACATCGTACAGTCATCAGATAGCCTACGCACCTCTATGGAAAGCTTTGTCCCTTAATGGACACAACGTTACTTTGTTAACGCCGAATCCAATGAATAATCCCAAATTAACCAACCTGACTGAGATCAGCATGAATTGGGCCTACCAGTTTGTTGCCAATTTGAGCTATAAAACAGAATTCGAGATAACAATGTGGAACTTCCACACCACTCTCTCCACTGGAATGGATTTTCTTTGCGACAAAGTACTATCTTCACATGTAGGCCAGGATCTGTTACATAATGAACATAATTTTGACCTGGTATTCGTGGAGAATGTGTGTCCAGAGCTTTTAGGCTTTGCTGAAATATATAATTGCCCGAAAGTTCTAATCGCCACAATGAGTTTGTCTTCGATATTTTACAATATTCTTGGGGACTTTGCTCATCCCATTTCACATCCTGAGTTCGTGGTGTCCTTCCAAGGGCAGTTAAGTTTTCGGGAAAGATTAATAAGTACAATCGTTACGTTGTATTTGCACTATACTTTCGCTTACATCCTTTTTCCCAAGAAGCAAAAAATGCTGCAAACATATTTTAATAACACATCTACCATTCCGGAGCTTATTAGAAGTATAGATATGTTGTTTCTAAATGAAAATCCACATCTTCATGGACCAAGGCCCACTGGTCCAGCTACTATTACCATTGGGGGTCACAGAGACGATTTATCACTAGAATCATTACCAACGGTAAGTAAATATAAGAATTTTATGAAAATAATTCTGTCTGCTATACAGGGTGTTTCTGAAATAAGTGCGTTCCTTGAAAAGGGTAATAGAGGACACGAAAATGACCCAACTTTTATTAAGCAAGTGATGGTCTAAAACATTACGTTTTAAATGAAACAAATTCGCATGAAGGTTTAAACAAATGCAAAGCAGTCCCTGTAGGCTATTGAGTATATCCAATAAAAACAGGGTTAAAAGTAACTATGACGATCAAACAATTTTATTACATGAATCGTTCAAAGGCTCATTTTAGATTAAAACTGCGGAGTGCTATTAAATTAGAGGGTGAAAATTGGAGATAGGGATGAAAATGCACCCCTTTCAGTTTTTTAATTGTAGCTGGAAAACGAAGCAAAATTTCATTATTTAGGGAATTGAATTTTCCATGGAAATAGCTTATTTAAAAAAATTAATAGGAACATTTTATGCAAAAAAAAATCGTTAATAAACAATTTGAAATATAGCAAAAATTTCGATTTTCTGATTTTTTTTTTACTTTTTTGCCTCTAGTTTTTCTTTTGAGTAAAGGTAGGTATACGCATTGCTTCATAGAAAAAAAGTAGATAAAATTTCCTTCAAAACTAGAGGCTGAAAAGTATTTTTGGATGAAAATTGACTGATATATGGCTGCTCAAACTTATCCAATTTTTCGGTTTTTGTCGCGTTTACCCTTATACGTTATAATTCTCATTGTTTGCAAAAAAGGAAGGAAATAAGACGTTCAACGAATTTCAACACATGACTTGTTCGAAAGGTCATTATAAATGAAAAAACCGCGGGGTGCTATTAAATTAGAGGGTTGAAATTGAAGATAGGGGTGAAAATGCACTTTTGCCGTTTTTTAAATATAGCACGAAAAAGAATTTTGTAGAGAATTGAATTTCTCATCGAAATGGCTTATTTAAAAAATGTAAAAGGAAACATTTATGCAAAAAATCGTTAATAAACAAAAAAAATATTTTTTGATTTTTTTACTTTTTTAATAAAATAATTTAGTAAAAACTTGATAATTTAAGTACAATAAAGTTTATTAATAATGTATATATAGTGTGTCCACGTATGGAGTTGACAAGAGGAGAAACTCTTTTGTTTTTGACTTTATCGAAAAATGTCACTTTTTATAAGAAGTTCTACCCCTCGAAAAAAGAGACTGTCATACAAACATCTTAGATTAGATATACAGGGTGATTATAAATAAAAAAAACATGAAAATACTTAAGAAAGAAGTACCATTATTTATTATTTTACACAACATTTTTATAAAACAAATCCGTTTATAACCTCAAATAATATCCTAATACAAATTTTAAAATCAAAATTCCTATTTTTGAGTTGGGAAGTAGCGTAAATATAGAGTAAAAGTCAGAATTAAATCTTCAACAGCAAAAATACGCTGTTGAAGATCTGCTGCATCGACAATAAGCGTTTGTTTCATACAGCCCCAAAACAAGAAAGTCCAAGGGGTTCATATCCAGACTTCGTGCTGACCTACGTACACGGCCATTTCGTCCTATCCACCTTACCAGAAAGTTGTAAAAATTCACAAATTGAGCATGAGGTAGGGCACCATCATGCATGAAGGACATTTAGGCACGGATTTGTAGAGCGACTTCTTCCAACAAATCCGGTAAGGTGTAAAATTCTAAGTAAGCAGCACCACTTAAACGTGCAGTACCACTATCGGACCGCGTAATCTGTCACCAAAAACACCACATCAGATTTGCTTGATTGTGGAAATCACGTGGAACGTCAGCCAATTAGAAAAGCGCTTCACCCATGTAACGAATCCGGACCATACAAGGTACTATGGAAATTTGAGACCAAAATCATTAATTTACCCGAAAATATCAGAACAGCGAAATGGTTACCTCAACAGAAAATTTTAAGTGAGTGTTTATCAAACTTTATCAAACAGCAGATATCTTTTTCGTACAACTGATAAAAGTGTATTACTAAAATATGACTAACCTTTCAGATCATCCCAATTTGAAATTATTTATATGCCAAGGAGGCCTTCAGTCGATAGAAGAAGCTATTTATGGTGAAGTACCCTTTGTGATAATACCATTTATTGCTGACCAGTTTCAAAATGCAAAAATGTTGGAAAACAAAGATATCGCTATTGTTCTGGATAGAAAAACTTTAACCAAAAATGTTTTAAATAATGCTATTATGAAAGTAATGAATGACACAAAGTAAGTAGCCGTTATATTTAAAAGGATTTTTTAAGGATATATTCACGTAATTGTGAAAAATTATGACCTGATGGTTTCATAAAAAAATGTGCCATGTACTATTATAGAATCTAGACCAGCAAAAGTATCTAATTAAATAAATAAAATTTCGGGAATTGTAGAACATTGTAACTGGAACAGTCAAATGGAAATACTTAATGTTTTAGTTATTATGAAGGAGTCAAGAAATTAAAGAAACTAATTTTGGATGAACCCATGACTGGTTTACAGAAGGCTGTGTGGTGGACAGAATATATCATTAGAAATAAAGGCGCCAAGCATTTGAAGAATCCAGCAGCGAGTATACCACTCTATCAGTATTATCTGTTAGACGTTATAGGAATGCTAATGCTAATAGTTACACTAATCATTACAGCTTTAGTGCTGGCACTAAAGAAGATATCCAAGTTGCTTTGTAGGTTTCACCATAGAAAGCAAAAGTAGAAATTAAAATATATACAATGTTTTTACTGTTTCTAATTTTAATTCTTCTTCAATTTTAACAATAATCATCACATTATATTATGGACATCAATTATACAGCCCCACAAAAAAAAGTCGTGATCTTCCTATGTATTTTTCGACGCTGAATCCGAAGCTGACGTCAAAAAAATTATACGTATACCCCTTAAATTTTTGTGTAGAGCCAAAAACAATCCTTAAACAGGGGTAAAGTTATGAATATCAATATCATTACGAAAACGAGTAGAAATGGCCACCCTCGTGCTCTCAACTATCACTGCTAAGGGCTTCCCCGAAAGGGTTGGTACGCTTTGTACAGCCCTTCTACTTCTATACCCTTTCGGACATAGATCGGCGTCATGAAAGCTTCTAGCTTACAAGCTCTTGAAAATGTAAAGGAGACATGGTGAAGGATGAACACAGACAAAGAATCAACCCCCTAGAGGGGTGGAAACTATCACCTGCTAGACGGGGTGGAGGAAGGTGTGGCAGATTAAATTTTTCTTGTTTTTACTGTGCAATGGTCGCAATGCAGTGAGCAGAACAGCTCTCAACTGATCCCCCATTAACTTTTTTGTTTTAAGAGTTATAAAAAAATGTAAAATACAAAAGACTTTTACACGATTTTTTATGAATTTTTTGAAAAACAAATGAAGTCCAAACAAAATGGCCGCGGATGTTAACTTTGTAAATTTAAATGGAACACCCTGTATATTTTTACATATTTGGATAGAGCGTTCTCTGTCGAGCATAGTCATATAGTGTTTGTTGGGACCATCTTTAACAATAAGCGAGATACTATTAAAAAAGAAAATAAGGTTAAATGGAGCACCCTGTATATTTTTACATATTTGGATAGAACGTTCTCTGTCGAGCATAGTCATATAGTGTTTGTTGGGACCATCTCTAACAATAAGCAAGATACTATTAAAAAAGAAAAGAAGGTTTTTTTATTAAGAAAATAAGATATCTTTTCATTGTTAGGCCTCTTTCAGGCATTTCTGCCTTCTTTCCAATTACGTAAGGATTTACAGATTTAGTTGTAATATATTTTGACATATCGGACATTGATATGGTCCAAAATGCGTATAGGTATTTTAACTAAATGTCACCAATTAGGCCGTGAGAGGCCTAATTACTCATGGACAATGTTATATGGTAGGCCGTGACAGTGACAGGTAATGTCATGACAACATTGTTATTGCTGAAGAATCGTATTTAAAAAAGCAACTATATAAAAATTATTAATTAAATTGTTGAATCGGCCTATCCAATAAAAAAACATGGAAAATATAATTAAAAAAAAAAGGAAAAATGTAGCCAAGCCACATAATAATAGTAATGAATAATTTATATTTTCTTTTGTTTGTCCAGTATAAATAATAATTGCTCATGTATTTATTTTGGACAAACAAAACAAAAATATAGAATTCAGAATTAGTCATAAATCATCTTGTAACCTTAAACACATAAACAAAACGGAGCACACAGCATTAGCATTATCTTCGGCAATGAATTTAATTAACAAATCGAGTGACTAGCGAGATTAAAGTCACACAATAATTCTATAAACAAAAGTTGAGATACAGATAATTTAAGTACATACAATCTGCAATGACATTAATAAATGTATCGATGGTAATCAAGTGATAACAATCAGTATATTATTATTTTCCTTTAGTTTACTTTTATTTTGTCTCATCAAAATTAGGAGTTCTAGTCATAGGTACATATTTTAATATTTAGTTTGAAGACGACGACCAGAAATTATTTTATTATAAAAAATGTATTGAATGAAAAGTAATTTAATGTATTTTCTAAATTTTGCTCAATTCAGTAAATTTTAATTATATGACAGTAGTTTCATCTCATTAGGTATGGATGCCATTTATTTTTTCTTTTCGCACTGTATTAGCTGTGTCCCGTCCAAATTTGGTTAGTGCATCCCTCTCGGTTTCGAAATTTCAATACTTATATATGTTTTTCGCCACGAACATTGAATTATTCCAAGTATTTCGTATTTTCACTACCGAGAACGGCGGTGACAATATTTTTAACATTAAGGCGATGTTTCGCATTGTATTAGCTATGTCCCGTCCACATTTGGTTAGTGTATCTGTCTCGGTTTAGGAAAGTTAATATCTATGTATGTTTTCAGCCACGAAGATTGAATTATTCCAAATATTTCGAATTTTCACCATCAAGAACGGCGGTGACAATATTTTTAACATTAAAGCGATGTTTCGCATTGTATTAGCTATGTCTCGTCTAAATTTGGTTAGTGTATCTATCTCGGTTTAGAAAATTTAATATCTATATATGTTTTCAGCCAAGAAGATTGTTAAAAATTCCAAATATTTCGAATTTTCACCACCAAGAACGGCGGTGACAACATTTTCAAGGGTAAAACGATATTTCGCATAGTATTAGCTATGTCCTGTTCGAATTTGGTTGATGCAGCTTTCTCGGTTTCGAAAATTCAATACCTATGTATGTTTTCCCCCACGAATATTAAATAATTCGAGATATTCCGAAACAAAGCAGTGACAACTCTTCACATTTAGTCGATTCTGGAACTAAATAATATACAGTGTGTTTATTTAAGTGTCTTGAACCAGGTTATTTGATTATGATAATTTTAATTGTATCAGTACTATTTATAAACATTATTTCGTCATGTTTCTATTAAAGCGACGATTGAACCTGACAAATAATAGGTACAGGCAGACAGGTTATTTATTGGGATATGCTGGTAAGTACTTAAACCTAACCTTGATAGGAGTTGACATAAATGTATATATTGCAACCTGGCGTAATGATGGTCTAACCACTGCATCCTTGATCATTATTTGATGGTCCGTGTGGTGTATCTGTATACCCAGTGTTCACAAAATGTTAGTGATTGTGTCTTTAGCGTTACACTTTGTTTCTTTTACTAACTGCGCTAATATCTTAGCAATTCTACCAACTGCGTCTTACAGTCACCAAATGGCGTAGGTAGATGCATCTATGAAAGAAGTAGTCGTTAAGAGAACACAAAGTGACCCTCACAACAGATACTATGAACGACCCAAAGTTGGTAAATCTTACAGAGATAGATATGGGATGATCTTACAAATTTACTGCTAACTTAAGCAAGGCGGCTGAATATAATATTATGACAATGTGGAACTCTCATTTAAAGGGTATAACAATGGTAAAGGCCGTATCAGAAGCCCAAGTGTCACATCCTTCCGTTCGAGATCTGATTTACAATCCAAAAAGCTTTGACTTAATTTTTATACATTTCTTACTTTCAGAATGGTTAGCATTCGCGGAAATCTATAAATGCCCGCAAATTTTATTTGCTAGTATGGATGTTACTGCATCATTTTGTCTTCTAACAGGGAATCAAGACCATCCTATTTTGCATCCAGACCTCATGTAATCTTACCACGTGCAATTAACTTTTAAATAAAGAGTTGTGAGTACGTTATTTACTTGGTATACTCTCTATTTTTATTCTTACACAGTTTTTTCCGAAAAACAAGAGATAATGAATAAAAGTTTTGATACAAATTCATCCCTAATGGATCTTATAAGACACGTTGATATGATGTTTCTCAGCACGTCCTTTAATGCAATACATTTTCAACAGCTGGAAACAGGAGAGATATGTCGCCACAAACCACCGTCACCGGTAAGTACCTAACAAAATTAGCAACTTGTGGAAAGAAAAGAAAAATTACAAACGAATATTTGACAAATTCTATTACTATTTATTATCTGTTATGTTATTCTCAATAAATTGCAAACTCACAATCAATTAAGGCATACTTACCTGATCCTAAATAACAATATAGTATAAGACAATATTATCTATTGTTCAAACAGGAAAAATCCAATTATAGGAATAATAAGGATATTGAAAAAAATGGGGCGCAATAGATGTACTAAATACAAACATAAAACCAATTTAATAAAATAAAGTTAAAAAAAATGAATTTTCTTTTATAGCAAAATAAAAACAAAAACGAACCAAAAAACAAAAAGTTAATTACCCAGCTACATTGGCTATAAAATTATTACAAACGTATAAAAATGTAAGTAAAATTAATAAAATAAAGCAAACAAAATGAAATTGTCTGTTACAGTTAAATACAAACAAAACAAACCAAAAATGCTCCTGCTAAACGAGCTACCCAGTTGCATATACTATTTAAATTATCATTAAGAATATCATTTTTCATAATTTGTAAATAGATTTTATTAAAATATTGGTTTGTGAGGCAACTCAATAAAGTAAAAATTGCTATCTACGATTTTCGCCAGATATCAAAAAATGTACTGTACTTGACGTTGAAAAGGTACATAATTGTCGAACCTGTCTGATTTTACGTCATTATTAGACTATTTTGGGAATAATCTGTAAGTGGATAAAGACCATCTTACAAAAAAAATCGGATACCATAATTGAGCCGTATTCGATTTTAGTCATAATCACAGTACAAAACAGCATACTTCCGAAAAATCTTTATAGTTGAGATATTTATGGCTTTTACAAATTCTCTTCTCACTACAGGGATCTCGGAAACAAACGGAAAGAGATACGAAGTAGCTTAAATGGGAGCAAAGTTGCACAATTAGGGGACCAACATTATGCCTCTCAAAAATCAAAGCTAACATGATTAATTTTCGAAATATTTGAAAAAAAAACGAAATTTTGGAAATCCGTGTTTCATTTCAGCCTTGTTTGAGGTGAAAAGAAGAACACTTTCTCATGGAAACTTTTTGCCCTCTATCGAATGGCATAATCAATTTTTATATGTCCCCTTTCGTCTCTCCAGGACCATCATCAACTTCATTTTTTTAAATACGACCGTGGAAATTTTATTACATTTTTGTAAGCCTTCAGAACCCCCAATACTGTACTACTTCAGCCCGAACCAGATTCAGACGTTTTGTCTAAAAAAATTCATCTTCAATGTATTCGTTCCATATTTTTTTCAGGATGTTCATACAAATACATCTGACATGCTATTTCACAGTTGCGGTTACAAGAATAATAAATTAAGATCACACTGCTCTTATATTATTATGTTTTTTGGTATGCCTTTTAATTTTTTTTGTTAATGTTGTTATTTTTTTTTGTTTTGATTTATTTTGGGCGCCTTTATTTTTAATATGTTGTTGATATTGATATGAGACTCACTCAGCGTGTGGGTTCCTTTTTTACTTATTTTTATCTGGATTAAACATTTTTATATTGTTTCCTTACTCTATTTTTCCTTTAAATGAAAGATATGTTGTATGTTACAAATACCGATATATTACAATCTGATTTTATGGATTATACGTTTTTACAATTGACAACTACTGTTATACTTCTTACACTAGATTAATAAAACAAGATATTTTCCCCCTAAATTCTACTGTTAAAGTGCATAGTAGTGTTTTATACTGTAACTAGTTGGTTGGTTGACAATGATATTGTGCATTAATTATACATATATGCAGTGGGATTTTTAATGTAGAAATTTTTATAGCGCTTTATTTTCAAATTTGCAAATTTGTTTAGCTAATTGTGGCGACACTTACGATCGTAGAATTATTGCTGGTAATTTAAATCCTCCTGCATGTAATCGCATTGGCCTGGAGTTTCCTCGTTGAACCGCCGTCACGCCACAAAGATTTCCTTGGATGTTTTTACTGGAATTCTTACAGATGAAAACTGCACTGCACTATTCTTTTATTGGGTTTCACTTATCACTTTTTATTTATTTTTGTTAACCTTGTTCAAATTTGTTGTTTCATAACTACTTATGTTGATGTGGCTCAATGAATTTCCGAACTTATGAAACTAATTTGAATTTCGAACTTTTGACAGCTGTATCTGTCCGTGACATTACTCCACCAAGATGGTTTGATAAGTATGACTTTTTCACTAACTTGTTGATTTTATTGATAACAATTGTTTTTTCTAGGAGCAAACTAGCGATGTTACTGCTACAGGTAAACATGGAAGACTGGCTACCTCGAGCCCGGAGATTAGTTTTAATAAACGTGAAAAACAAGTGAATGTTTCTATAGCAACAATAACACATTTTTGAAAATTTATTTATGCAAATACTAACTTTTGGACTGAATTATGATGCATGAAATTTACATTTTCAACTTCCTTGAATTTTTTGCATCTTTTGACACCAATTGCACGTTTCTAGGTTAACTTAAAAGTCATGCCAAAATTTTACTTATATCTACAAATTTCAACTAAATTTTGATAAATAGCTTAATTCTCAGCATGTCTGTCCTTTCAATGTCTTTAGTACAACCTTTTTAACACCTTTTATACAGTCTTTACTCGTTTTTCAGATGTAAACGAAAGAAAATTTCAAAGTTCTCCGGTCCATCAAGTATTAATAAAGTCTACACAACAATTTGAACTTTGGTTGGACTCTAAGCACAGTTTATGAAGTTATGAGGGTCTTTTACACTGCACATATGACACACACTACTACACTTATACAATAAAAAATTTACAAATACTAACGGAACAACAAATGTCAACATTTAAAGGATACATAAAAGTTTTCACAGATGCTTAGGTTTAATTCCACACATACATTCTGGTTACATGTATACTATGCATTGTTTATATACCAGTTTTATTGCATGAATCATTATTATCTGTGAAAAACCTTCATCATCCGTCGATAACTTGTCAAAATTCCGCTATATTTTTAAATGTGCTCATGCCAGAACTTTTTATTGACATTTGATATTGTAATATGGTTCTTTACTGTTCTTTATAACATAATTGTGCTACATGAGTGCATCTGAATAGTTTTATGAATATGCAATTCAATTTTTGTCATAGTTTTGACAGTCGAGACGTTTTATTGTGAAAATTTAGTAATTACATCATTTTAACTTATACTATTGATAAATGTCCTTCATTTAAATTCATTACAGTCATCCACACCCTGTTTGTGTCTATTTCAACTATATTCAATCTCAAAATTTGTATTCATTCGACAATTTTATGTTTCGGTTGCCGAGAAAAGAATCGATTAAGATTTCAAATTTAATAAAACATAACAATATCATCGCATATACTGGCCATTGTATGAGGCGCACTTCAACAACTTTATTGGCCAATAAAGGTGCTGATCTTACAACCATCAAACGCCATGGTGGATGGAAGAGATCCTCTGTAGCAGAAGGTTATGTCTGTATCTAACAAACTTGATATTGCAAGGAAAATCCAAGAAAATATAGCTGTTCCTTACAAGAAGATACATCCGTAACTTGTGCAAATTCTTCACAAACTTCGGTAGATATTATGCGTTCCGAAAATGAGTGCAACAATGCTACAAGGGTTATTATTATTAAAAAAGGAAGTTAAATGTGATAAAACAAAAAAGTTAATAAGTAAATGAATTCAATTTGATTTATTGTAGGATAGGTTTATTATTTTTTCATTATTCTACTAGTGAAATAAAGTTACTTTATACGGTTCATAATATGTGTGGATAAAAGTACGATTGTAAGGTGATTGTGGACAAAAATATAAATCAGTCTTGTGTTGAGATAGATACTAAATAAAAATTCTAGCTTTTTTTTTAACTCACAACATTTCTTAGACAGCAAGCTAGTTAAACACTTTTATTTATCAATATTCAGAGAATAAAAATGTTTTTAGACGAAGCTAGAGAAGGATACATTTACGTAAGCTTCGGTAGTAACATTAACAGCAAAAATAATTATTTTGATGATGAATTTTTTTGTTGTTACACATAAAATTGAGTTGTAATTAATTATTGCACTAAACCAGTTGTAAGATATTTTAATTAATTTTCTGTCAAAAAAGAATTTGTGTAGTAATGAAACCTGTGATTTTCATTTTGGTAGTATTTTCAAAAATAAGTTGAAATATATTTTTTAATATTAGATTACCCAGAGTCAAATATTCATCAAAACACCTTTAAATTCAATTATTGTCAAGTATTGATATTTTATTAAAATATAATTAATAAATAGCAATTAAAAAATTAATTTAAAAAGATCGTCAACTTAGCTTCTAATGAAAGTTATTTTAAATTGTGTCATAATTTAGATACAGAATATCTTAGAACGTGATTAACAACAAACATTGATTGTTTGTACATAAAGCACTGCGACTGATTAGCTATTTATTGAAACACTGTAGAGTTGTCGCAATTAGGTAAAAAGTACCCCAGTGCTTCCCTGTACTATGAAGCCTTTAATTTAGTAAGACCGTTACATGCCCTAGCCCTCTAGATAGTAGTAACTACAGCTCAAAACGTTGCAAGTGCAATATTTTATGTTCATATTGACGATAAGCCTTATCTCAGTTTTCTTATATTACAGTTTCGGAGCATGCGTTAGTATAAATTTATATATCCTTGATCTTTATTAGGCGGTAGATGTATATATCACGTTAGTGCATACAAAATGTTAGTGAAGTTAGTATTACTGGTGATAAGTTTTGTTTATTCAGACTGTGCCAACATCTTAGCGGTTTTACCATGTCCGTCTTACAGCCACCAAATAGCTTACACGCATTTGTGGAAAGAATTATCTTTAAGGGGTCACAAAGTGACCCTTATAACGCCTAACCCTCTGCGTGATCCCAAATTAGTTAATCTTACAGAAATAGATATGTCAAGCATTTACAAATTTGTCAGTAATATAAGTCGGTCAGTTGAGGACAATATGCTGACAATGTGGACTTTTCATGCTGGTATGTTGGAACTGATGAGGACTGCATCAGAAACCCAACTAGCTCATCCTACTATTCAAGATATGATCCACAACCCGAAAAGTTTCGACGTAGTGTTCGTGGAGTTCTTGGTTCCTGAGTGGCTAGCTTTTGCGGAAATATATAATTGTCCAAAAGTGTTATTTGCCAGCATGGAGGTAACTGCGTCCTTTTACCATTTAATAGGAAACCCAGCTCATCCTATTTTGCATCCAGAATTCGTGTCGCCCTTCCATGGACAGTTAACTTTTAAGGAACGGGTGATGAGCTCGTTAGTCAGCTGGTATTATAAGTATTACTTTGCCTTCACAGTTTTTCCTGAGAGGCAGAAGATTTTGAATAAATACTTTGACACAAATTCGACAATAACTGGACTTATTAGTGATATTGATTTGATGATCCTTAGTATAAGCCCTTTAATTCAAGGTCCTAGAGCATTAGGTCCCAACACGATATCGATTGCTGGGTACAGGGAAGACGTGTCGTCTCAGCCATTGTCACCAGTAAGTATTTTGGAAATGAAATATTCCAGGAATACTAATCACAAGTATATAATTTAAAGTTATTTCTATTGAGACCCCCTGTGACTATTTAATCATTTAGAATTTATTATCTGTTTAGTTAAAAAAGTGTTATCAGTTTTAGATTAAGTATATCTCATAAAACTCATCTTTTATACAGCGTGGAACTTATTAAGTAGGTATGTTACAATATCTTTCACATATTTCTCTGGCGCTATTGTGTAACGTTATTTATTTGTGGCATAATCGTTTTTCCGTTGTTTATTGGGCATTTTTCCACCTGCCAAAAATTTAAAAAAGGATCAGTCAACGGTTATTTTTATGAAAAAAGCTTTTCCTAGCCAAAAATATAACGGAAAAAAAAGAGACAAATACAAAAAACACATTACTATAAAGGGTGAGCCAGATTTAACAGCAGACCCTAGAGAATGCTATAAAACTAGAAATTAGTGAGGTTTTTCTTCAAAAATGCTTCGTTTTCGAGATAAGAAAAGTAACAAAAAATATTTTTATATCTTTGCAACTGAATAAAAAATTTGAGTACACGTTGTACTGGATGGGTCACCGTACAATGTGACAATATCTAAGCAACCAGTGATATGATATTTTAATTAATTAAAAAAATGTTTTAAGTCTGTATCGGGTAAAAATAATACAGATGTTTCGATAATGCTTTTAAACTGGACCAAAAGAAATGTTTATAATTCCTATTTCAGTAGATTTTTTAAAACTTTACTTTCTAAGTTTTTTTTGTTATATATTTGTGACGTGTATACAGGGTGTCCGGAAAGATCATGTCAAAAATGAAGGGATGTACAAGGGAGCTCAAAATAGTTGTAGTACTTCATACAAATTTTTTTCCTATCGGGCTTCGTTGTGGAGTTATTTGCCTTCAAAGAAAGAAGTTTGAAAAACAAATTTCAATTATAACTTGTAAGTCGTTACCATGACAACAATGAAATTTGGGCAATTAAAGTAACTCATTTCCATGTTTAAACTGATATTCAATATATCTGGATTATACAGGAGCCTTTCTCGACACCCTGTATAGTAGAAGTAGTTTTAAAAATATGGCATTTTTAGTAATTAGTCATCTCGATTTACTTCCATAAAAAATTTGGTTTTATATCTATATTATCTGTAAAATACACAAAAACAAAAATTTTACTTGAAAAATAAAATAGAATAAAGAAAGATTCCCATCCAGAACCTGCCTCATAAATTTGCATATTAAAAAACGATATTTTTGAGCATTTTTCTAAGAAAAAAAGCCGCGTTTTTTAAAAATAATTTTCTTTGGTTAAAAAAAACAAAAAAAATTAAAAAAATTTTATTTTTATCTCAAAACGGACAAAATGAAAAGAAAAGTTACAAGTATTTGTAAATTTTCTACCCAAACTATTCAAATGCTAATAACTTCTTGAGGGGTTGAAAAACATTATGAAAGGTACTAAATAATACTAAAATATAAGAAAAATTAAATATGGTGGGGTCACGACCACAGTGATTTGGCGTGGAATATTAGCTGACTGAAATAAAAACATATTATGTCCTAAGTATTATATTTTTAGGATGTTAAAAAATTCTTGGATGATGCCAAGGAGGGATGCATTTACGTAAGTTTGGGTGGTAACGTCAAAAGTAGTGAACTGAGTCAAAACCTGCTGAAGACAATCATGGAGGCTCTAGCGGACGTGCCGTACAAAGTTTTGTGGAAATTTGAGGCAGAAACAACGGACATGCCTAAAAATATTAAAACCGCCAAATGGTTACCACAACAAAAAGTTTTAAGTGAGTAGATAGCAATTAATACTCTTATTTAATTTCCACTTACGTAGACAACCCGAAAATGTCAATATCAGATATATATTTCATTAATTAGGAATTATGTATACTTCAAAATATGATACATCTTTTTATATAGATCATCCTAATGTGAAATTGTTCCTCAGCCAGGGAGGTCTTCAGTCTATGGAAGAAGCAATTTATGGTGAAGTACCTTTTGTGATAATACCATTCTTCTCTGATCAGTTCCAAAACTCGAAAATACTGAAAGATAAAGGTGTAGCTGTAATTCTGAACAGACAAACCTTGGAGAAGGTCGAGTTAAGAAATGCACTTATGGAAGTAATGAACGAACCAAGGTAAATTTCGATAATAGTTTATAAATAGCCAAATTTTCCTAATTCTCTTTGAAATTCTTAATATACAAGTACAATTTTTCAGATACCGTGACGGAGTGAAAAAAATGAAACAGTTAATCTTAGATGAACCCATGACTGGATTAGAAAAAGCAGTATGGTGGACAGAATACGTTATCAGAAATAAAGGCGCCAAGCATTTAAGGAATCCAGCTGCAGATCTACCATTTTATCAATATTTCCTCTTAGACGTTTTAGGATTCTTGTTCGTAATAGTTATTTTAATAGTTACTGTCTTAGTGTTAGCAGTGAAGAAGATATCTAAATTGTTTTGGAGGCTTTGTAGTAAAAAGACAAAAACTCAATAATTATCTTTGAACCAGCTGTAGTATATAGATGAAACTTATTCGACTGACCTCCTTATCTGAATGTTTTAATATTTTTGTTATAATAAAGCAGATCGCTTATTAATTATAACTCTTATCTGAATCTTTTTAAGAATTTTCATAAATTAATCAGTATAATGATGATTTGAGAGATTTTAATGCTTAACATTTTCTTTTAAGGTCAATTCTGTGTCGTTTATACTGTAAAATATTACATTTTCACTGTTTCTGAATGTGCCTCAACATAATAATATTATTTTGCTTTCAAAATTGACAGATTTAGCAAGCAATAGTCATCAATCTTAAAAACCAGAAAGAGGAAACAGTGAAAATACTACATAAAAATTAGAAAACTTTTAAAAACTTTTGGGTTATGTTTAAAGACATATTATTAGGTAGTCTCTTACAAATTTTAAAGCCAATATAATTAGGTAGCTTAGATACCTACCGTTGATAATTTTGTAAAAGGTAAATGAAAAAGTTTTTTTTGTCTAGTATTTTTACCACAAAAATTTTATTTTTAAATATGTGAATGCACATTTCCAGTAAAAGTACTGGCAAAATACTCAACTCTACAAACATATCTTTGTATGTTTCTGTAATAAATATGCCATAGTGCGATGAATACGTTTCTGGCGAAACAAACATGTTCTGAGCAATAGTAGAATTGCCCCACAAACAAATACTATTTACTACTACTCATAATGTGATATACAATTTTATGCTAGTCAAGTCGAATTTTCAAAAATATATCGTAGGTACTGTTATCTAGAGAGAACTAAGATTGTCAAGATAACTCACAAATGGTTCTGCTATTACGGAATCTAATTATTTGAATTCTGTTTATTAAATATAATGATTTTAAAATATAAATGATTTTAATTAAATCGATCATTCAATAACTTTAGGGCTACGTTACAATTTTCTTTTCAATTGTTTGTCAAGATATGCTCCACACTATTGAAATATTAAGTAAGTAGAACAAGACTGAGTTTTGAGGCAATTCAAAATCAGTTTCTAAAACCTTATAGTTATAATAAGAAATCGTCCTACCGCTAGGATACTGCAGGGACAAATTGTTTTCTGAGCTTATTAAATGGAGTGATCCTATCTCTATTTGCAAAAAAGTGTTATTAAACTTGTATTATTAGTAAAACTATTTTCTAAATTATTTCCTGATAACTTCCGAATGCCCGCATATATGAAAATCTTAATAATGTTTCTTTCTTTCAATGTGTAAATAGGTACAGCAAATACTCAAGTATTGAGTGAAATGTTCTTTGAACATATAAAGATAAGTATTTCATTCGACGAATAACTATCGTAATTTTCCATTCGTGGAGTAATTGGTTAGGGGAACACTAAATGCTGTTTCAGCCACGTTAATCAAATTATTAAACAAAATAACTGAAAAACAGGGAATCTTTAAAAATTATTTAGATGTCTACGTCATGTATTCTTAATAACATCTTAATTTCCGTGCTTTAACATTTACCTACAGTTTTTTGTCATTGTCATATATTCAAAATTGCAGTTTTCTTTTCAGTGATGCGTTAATTTCAAACTTCATTATGCGTCGTTGTAGTGTTCTGTTTACGAGAATTTTGAAGGTAAATAGAATGCTAAAATTACGATTTTCAAAAGCGAAGCCGTTAAAACTGCAAAATAATGACTAAAATTAATAATAATTAAACTTGTTGATATTTATTGATAATCCCTTACGTAAATGACGCGTTTTTAAATTCTCGGAAAAATGGTCTAAAGTTCCATGAATAGAGCGCTAAATCAGAAATGACATGGGTTTCCTGGAGCATCAATTACTTGATTAATTGAAGTAACTTTTATAGTAACACCACTCTCTTCTAATCAGTACCTTAAAAACACTGGAAGGTGTCACAACAGTTCTGAACCAACAAACTTTGGAGAAGGATGAACTGAATATCGCAACTATAGGAGTAATAAAGGCGAATGACAGCGCGGTTAAATCATAAATATAATTTTTTTTTAAACATTTAATCCATAAATCCAACTTTTCCATTGCCATGTTGGAGTGAAAAAACTGAATCAGATAGATCCGGTTAAGGTATATCAAAAATGGAGTACCTTAAGGATCCGTAGTAGGACCAACACTTTTTTTAATATACATAAATGATATCATGAATTTATTAAATGATGACGTCTTATACAAGTAATTTATTTGCTGATGGTACTAGCATATTAATAAGAAATAAAAAAAATTCATACTTACTAAAAGATATTCCTAGTTTACAATCAAATATTCAGAAGTAGTTTACTAGTGACAAATTCTCTTTAAATATAGCTAAGACTGAGACCAGGATATTTACCTTAAGAGAAATTGATAGTGACATAAATACACATTTTGTTAAATTACTGGGCGTATATTTGGATTATAAATTGCTGTGGGATCAACACACAATCTATATTTGCAAAAAAATCTCCAAATATATGTATTTACTACGGAACCTAATAGGCAAAGTGTCATTATACTTGGAAAATTACTTATTACAGTTTTATTCATACAAATATATCTTAGGCTACTCTCATTTGGGGGTATGCAACTGCTTGTAAGAATGTATTTACTTACCAGTGAAAAGCTGTTAGAATTATGATTGGATTGGGTTATAAAGTAAACTGTAAGGAACAATTTATTAAATTAAATACACACATACTTCAGTGTCTCATGTACATGAAAGAAAATCTGAACATATTTCAGATTAAAAATGAGAAAACAGGATCAGAAATATACATAATATTTAGGTATACGTCTCTATAATGCTTTGCCAATATATATAAGAAATTTGGAAGATAGACAGTTTAAAAATAGAAGAAACATGTTTCTATTAAACTATACCTTTTATGATATTGAACAGTTCCTTGTGAGTCGCAAATTTAATGAATTCTATTACCCTTCAATATTTGAAATTAGATTAATTATTCACATTTTATTACTATTTTATTATTGTATAACTATTCTTAAGGTTGTGATCTATTTTATGTAGGTACTTTATCTTAATGTGTTTTTTTTGTTTTGACGTGTATACACTTTGTGTAATGACACGAAATTGTAATAAATAAATAATTTATTTTATACAGAGTTTCGCAATATCCCTTGTAGCTACAAGAGCCTCCTGCGATCAAAAAGTGGACAAAAACATTGTTTTTTTTTCAAATAACTTTGAAACACTTTTATATTGAAATTTTGTACCCTAATACTTCCATATGGTGTCACTTTGTCATTGTACAGAAACTAATAGGGTTAACAGAACTGTGAAAAATATCTCATCCCTTTTCTCATACTTTTGTCGGGGGGCCATTCTATAATTTCTACTTTTTTTGTCTTAAAGATGAAGGGTTTTTAAAAATTTTCCACTTTTGTAAAATATTTGTATTTGTGTATGTTTTCGATTAATTATTTTCTCTTATTAGATCATTACTAACGTATTTTGAAACTTGAAATAATTAAGTCATTTCAAAAGAATTTTCTCAAACTTTCAACAGACGATTCTCTTATAAGAACTGTTCAGTATGATGCAGTCAGGATTTTGTAAAGGAAACTGCTGCAGAAGGACACGAACAGGGCACCGCTATCACGAAAGGTATCCGAATGGTTCAGTCACAAATCATCAAACTTTCTGAAAAATTGTAAGATGTCCCAAAGTCTTCATCAAGCCCATTGTGGAAAAAATTTTGGAAATGATGCAAGAGAATGAGGCAACCACTCTCAGATTAATACTCAGGGAGACTAGTTTCCAAAAAAGCAGTGAACAACTAATTCATCCTTTTCACGTTCACCTACTTCAACAACTTCTACCTCTTGATCCTATCGCTCGTCTTCAGTTCTCGCAGATTATTCGCCAATACAGCTGGAGATATTTATTTATTTATTTATTTATTTATTTATTTAATTTAATTCATTTAACGGGATGAGAACCCTTTTACAGGATAAATAAAAACAGAAAAAATGTAACATTAGAGTAGCATAATTACAATAAACAGCAAAATGGTATAGAGAAAGACAATAAAAACGGAATAGAGCATCAAAAATAGTAAAAATCAACGGCAAAACAATATAAGATAACTAACAATGATATAACAATACTACAAAATAAAGACAAAAATAAGAATAAAATACAGATCTTAAAATGTGTAAGCACGCTTTATAAACGCAAGCGTGCAGTTAAATATATCCAGCCGTTCTTCAATATTACAGTAATTTCTTAGCATCATATACAAGGGAGACCACTGAAAAATATTAGTACGGGAGTAGGAAACAACAAATAAATTATAAATAAATTATTAGATCTAGCGTTGGCTCTAGGAATTCTGTAGCTAACAACAGAGGTAAGCATAATGCAATCTATACCAATGTTAACAAGCTTGTATAGGAAAATTATAGAATTCATAATCATTCTTCTAATTAGACTGCTCATCTCAAATCGTTTCAATAATAAGTCTTGTGAATACCCTCTGGTTGGATAAATCCCATCCAATATGAAACTTGCGGATTTAAAGAACCTTCGCCGTACTTTCTCTAACGCCGTTATATGACAATTATAACTTGGAGACCAAATTAAAGAGCCGTACTCCAATTTAGACCTAACAAAGTTATTAAATAATACTCGTAATGTAGATATGTTTTTAAAATCTCTACTGTTACGTAGTATGAACCCCAGATTCTTGTACGCTCCAGCTATGCATTCTTCCATATGTTTATTGAATGTTAATTTGCCGTCAAAAATGATGCAATGATCTTTAACAAATTCAGGCCGATTAAGTATCTGATTATAGATATAGACTTCCACAAGAGAATTATTTTCGTGGACGAATTGTTCTAAGAAACTTGGGAATAATACATGTCCTTAATATCCAGCATGTTTATGTAGATGAAAATCTCCAAGTCCTTATGGAAAGACATTTTCAGGGTGAATTTAATGTAAACAACGATCTACCAGTTAATCTACGTAATCACTTTTACGTACAACGAAGAACCACCGCATTTCAGTCACAATGTAAAAGAATATTTAAATGATCAGTTCCCAGATAGATGAACAGAGGAAACGTTGCTCCAGTCCACTGGCATTAAAACAGAAAGTTTACTCTGTTTACTGATAGTGAGAGACACCTGTGGAGTCTTTAAGTCAAGAAAAAATAGAAATCATAGCATGACAACAAGCCCAACAAAATTATGAGAAGATCATATCAAAATATACCTATTTTTTATAGTTAATTTACTAAATTTCAATAAAATCTAATGAGAAAAACATTTTTTTGTCAATTTTTATTACTTTTAAACTAAACGAAGCAACTTAGGATAGAAGTAAGAGAAGAAGTTTAGTTTTATCCGCTCATTTTTATACAATTAGTAAAACCGTTTTACGCCCTAACCCTCTAGACAGTAAATAATCTGAAACTAATTGTAAGTACAGCTTATAACGTTATAAACGATATTAAAACAATACCAGTGGGTGTTATAGTAAAAATTTGTATGCGTACGTTGACGATAAGCCTTATCTCCATTTTCTGAAATTACAGTTAGTACAGTGGTGGCTCGTGATATTGTGAGGTCCGTGGCTTTTTTATTAGGTGGGCAATAAAAAAAAAGCGCCGCAGTAAAAAAATTTTAAACGTCAAAGTGAATCTAGAAATTTTTAGTTATATATCGAAAAACTAATATTCACGGGAAGGATTTTCATTTAGATTTTATAAAGAATAGAAATATTTACACAACAAAAAACCTAATTATTTTATTAATCTGCTCTCAATAATAAATAGGAGTAAATTTCCACGTCGCCCCTGAGGTATTATTTCTTGACTCTGATAATTTTTTATTTTGGTCTTCGCCAATAGCCCTACTATAACCATAAATTAAAAAATTAAATAAGATCAGAAGGTAGCCAGTCAACTTATCTATTTACATGTTTGCCTCCACTTTTAACAAAATATTTTAAAAACATTCACTTTTTATAAACCAGGTCTATTCGTCGAACTTTTAAATTTACAAATTTACTTATAATGTCTTCATACAATTGGGGATCGGCACTAAGACTTTGCAATAGTTCTTTTTCTATCGCGATCACTGATAAGTTGTTTAAGCGCTCTTGTATCATCGTATTTCTGAAGTCTTAATGCGCTTAAGATAAGAAAAGTTTCTTTCTACCCAGACACTTGTTGCAGAAATTGTTAAAACTAGGCAAAACAATTTGCATATTTCTGAAAATACCCTTTTAAATTACGAAATTGTTTGTACAAAATATTAAATTCGTTTTTCAACCTATCTATTTCAAACAGGTTTGTAATAGACATTCACACGATTTTTCAGCAAATTTGTTTCATATTCGCAAGAAAATGTAAATTATGTAAATTCCCAAAACGAGTATATTTCTCGCAAACACCCATTTCTGACATATCTTTATCGATTACTTCACTTTTAATAAAATATGTTAAATATTCATGAATACAAAAAATGTATTCGTTTTGTATTATTTTAGACTGCTCTGTAAAAATGTTTCCGCGATTTGAAAGACTACACTTTCATTATGTTCACGGAAAGCTAGTTCTTCGTTTGCCCAACGTTAATAGTCACATCAGTTAAATAGCCAATTAATAATCGATTTTTGGGAACATTTCGTTACCTATATTAAATTTTATTCAACTGGCGTTCTCCCTTAATGCATCTTCAATTTTTGCCCTATTTTGCTGTATAGTGGTTTAGTCTTCTAGTGAGGAAAAATACTCGAAGTAGCATGGAAAACTGTATTCTACTAATTTCGCTGGTAACACGAGACACAACCGAGCAGGAACTAGGCTTCAAGACTTCTGGTTCGTGCCTCGAAATGTTTTCGGTTTTATCCTTGTCCCCAGGTACCTACTTTTATTACCCTATCCTAATTAACACTTATCCAGGTTCATTGCCTACTTGGTTTGTGCTTATGTACCCTAATTTATGTTTACAGCCTACTTATTCTAATCTCATTTACTAAGTACATTTATTTGGGATAATCTCGGATAATTCAAAGTATAATTTATATGGCTCGTAAATTCTCAGAAAGCAAAATATATTTATTAGGGCAGGTACTAAATGTAATTGTAGAGTACCGCTACAGCTGTAATCGCCTTAAAGCCATTCACTTTGGTAATACGACTAAAATTCTCCGAAAACCATCTTTTGAACACCACGAATACTTTGCAGTACCCGATAAAATATATGGCCAGCAGTACAAACTTTATATGAACTTCCACATAGCCATAATTATCATTTAAACAAGATTGAAATATTCGCGAACTTCCCCTTTCTCTTTTCGTTAAAAATTGCCATTATTTTTGACGCTGGCCAACTATTCAAAACTTGTTGTTTTTCTACATCGTTACGTCTTGAAAAAGACATTTCAAGTAGTGATAAAACAATATATGAGGGGAATTCATTATTACCGATAATCGATTAATCGATAATATAATACCTGTTATATTATGTTAAATTAGTCTTACCTTGTTTTATTGTAAGGAATTTGTTTTTTATTTATTTTATATTAATACTACTTTTGTCCTTAAAGCCTTTGTGCTATCACTCACCTTATTAGACATTACACGGATAAACCGCGAAACTGACACTGTACAAGCTCAATGAAACGGGGCCTCAAGTTCCTGCATAATCACGTTATTTTAGTGGAAGGAGAAACCATAGCAATAGCTAGGTAAGTGTGACGCGCTTGCAAGCTAGGAAATTGTAGCCTCACTGTGGTGGGGAGTAACAGTATACCATGCTTCATGGAAGGAAATGGGGAGATATTGAAACAAATATTTTATTCTATTATGATTTTTGATAAATGTAATAGGTAACTGGAAATTAGTTTAACTGTTTATTTAGGTTAATAGTAGAATAGTATGTATTATATATATGGTGAGAGAGCCAAATTTTACAGTGAGGCACCGCATCAGTTGTTTCAAACGACGAGCAGCCACTGAGTTAGTTTCAAAGCAGGTGCAAGTATAAGTTTATATATCCTTGACCTTTATTAGGCGGTAGATGTGTGTGTCAACTGAGTGCATACAATATGTTACTGAAGTTAGTGCTGCTGGTGATAAGTCCTGTTTATTCAGACTGCGCGAACATCTTAGCTGTTTTACCATGTCCATCTTACAGCCACCAAATAGCTTACAGGCATCTGTGGAAAGAATTATCGTTAAGGGGACACAAAGTGACTCTTATAACGCCTAACCCTCTGCATGATCCCAACTTAGTCAATCTTACGGAAATAGACATGACAAGCACTTACAGATTTGTCAGGAATATAAGTCGGGCAGTTGAAGACGGTATGCTGACAATGTGGAGTTCTCACGCAGGTATGTTGGAAATGATGAAGGCTGCATCAGAAGCCCAACTATCCCATCCTGCTGTTCAAGATTTGATCCACGACCCGAAAAGTTTCGACGTAGTGTTCGTGGAGTTCTTGGTTCCTGAGTGGCTAGCTTTTGCGGAAATATATAAATGTCCGAAAGTATTATTTTCTAGCATGGAGGTAACTGCGTCCCTTTACCATCTAACAGGAAACCCAGCTCATCCTATTTTGCATCCAGAATTCGTGTCGCCCTTCCACGGACAGTTAACTTTTAAGGAACGGGTGATGAGCACTTTAGTCAGCTGGTATTATAAGTATTACTTTGCCTTCACAGTCTTTCCTGAGAGGCAGAAGATTTTGAATAAATACTTTGACACAAATTCGACAATAACTGGACTTATTAGTGACATTGATTTGATGATTCTTAGTATCAGCCCTTTAATTCAGGGCCCAAGAGCATTAGGACCCAACACGATATCAATTGCTGGGTACAGGGAAGACCTGTCGTCTCAGCCATTGTCACCAGTAAGTACCCATTTGTAAATCATGTATGTCAAGGAATTTAAATCTATGACTATTTAATCATTTAAAATTTATTATCTGTCGTATAGATAAAACAAATATAATCAGTTTTAGATTAGGTATATGTCATAAAACTCATATTTTGTAAAGCGTGGAATATGGACTTGTTAGGTGTATTATGTTTTTCACAGATTTCTCTGACGCTATTGTCTAATTTTATTTATTTCTGGAATAATTTTCATGTTTTCATTGTTTATTGGGCATTTTTCCACTTGCGAGGAATTGAAAAAAAATATTGAAATAAACTTGCATCAAAATAATCAGTCAACGGTTATTTTCTTATGAAAATAGCTTCGCCTAGCCAAAAATATAACAGAAAAAAGAAGACAAGTACAAAATACACGTTGCTATACAGGGTGAGTCAGATTTAACAGCAGACTCGAGAGTATGCTACAGAACATTAAAAAATAAGTGAGATGTTTCATATACTTTGTTTTCGAGATACAGGGTGTCAAAGTTAGAAAAGAAATTCAGTACACATTGTACCTGGATGGATTACCATACCTTGCAGCAATATCAAGTCCTCTAAGCAATCAGTGGTCAAGATATGATATTTGATTAATTAACAAAAAATAGTACGCCTCTGTATCAGGTAAAAATAATTCAGATTTTTCGAGCTTTTAAGCTGCAATAAAAAAAGTTTCTTGAAATTTTTTCACAGTTTCATGACAAATTCGATTTTTAATTTCTCATTCGTCGCGGAATTTGAGAAATAATGAATGGAATAATACCCATTCATCTTCCTAATCATTTCTATTTCAGTTGACAGTTTTTGATATTTCTCTTTGTCTTCTAAATAATTTATGTACATTTTGTTATATGTTTGTGACATGAAGGTAAAGATCTATCATGTGAATGCGTGTTCTTATCTACTTGGTAGCATAACAGTATTGACTGATCGTGGGTGAGATATAAAGCCTTCATAAATGTTTACAAGCCACGTAACTGCCGAGCTTAGGTATCCAACATTGTAGGGCTGGTACTGGTAACGAAAAAAATCCCTAAATCTTGATGTCACCAATATTAATTATTCGCTTACAATGAACAATGACAAACCGTTACGTCAATGCTCGAGATAATGCTATCGCTGTTGGTTGAATAGAACCTCGTGAAAATTTACAACAATCACCAGCCGGTGAAATAGGATGTTGTATCTTAATGCAATCTTTTTATTGTTTCAATAATTTTTACTTTTATCGAAATTTAATTGCAACCATGAAAGAAATAAAATCATCAATCCATAGAAAATTACTGTTCACGTGGCTTATAAACATTTATGAAGTCAAGAAAACAAACCCTTATTTTCTTGCCCCATTCGCATTATACATTCTTATTATACTATTTGAAAATTACGAAATTATTTGATAACTAAAACTATGATCTTGGTCATGTGAGAATCTCCATCAAAAATATTTTACTGGTTCCTAGAAAGTTCCCAGTATGGTAACTAATTGCACAATAAACTCATTTGCTCATCCCTTGACAATTGAATCTTATCTTTCTCGGTAGCTGACTCAGGTCGATGTCGCTAATTCTATAAAACGGACTGTAGTGTATACATATTTGTATAATCAATAATAATAATAACAATAACAATAATTCCATTGGGGGGTTCCCCAGGGGAGTGTCTTATCTCCCCTACTATTTATATTGTTCATCAATGATTTAGAACAACATATAACTGTCGAAGATACCACTTTGATTCTTTACGCAGATGACAGTACAGACAATATGTATTAGTGCCTCATCTGCTGACGAGCTTCAAGCGAAAGTAAATGCCGCACTTGAACAATTTTATACGTGGTGTACTAAAAATAATCTGATTATCAATCCAACAAAAACTCATTACATTACATTCTTTAAAAAAAGAATATGCCCTAATGTAGTAGTGTCATTAAATAAAACAATGATTGAAAAAGTACAACACACAAAATTCTTAGGACTTTTCATTGACGAGCAGCTTACTTGGTCGACTCATATTGGTCATCTCGTAAAGAAATTAAATACTGCCTATTATGTGATCAGAAATCTGAGAAATATAATGGATAAACATTATCTTTTAAATATTTATTTTGCATTAGCTTATACCCATTTAAAATATTTGATAATTTACTGGGGGACTAGCGCGGAATTTAATAGAATTTTCATTTGCCAGAAGAAAATCATAAGATTGATTCTAGGTCTCAATCCGGTACAATCTTGTCGCCCATCATTTATACAATATAAAATTTTTTCTTTACCGTGTATATTGATATACGAAGCTGCCGTATTTGTTAAAAGCCATCCTCATTTTTTTAAACAACATAACAATGTGCACGCGTATAATACACGTGGGAACAATTTAATTTATTTAAATACTCATAACTTAACATTTCAGAAGGGGCCGCTTTACTTATGTGGAACAATTTTCAATAAATTACCCCGTCACATTAAGGATCATACAAATATTAGGCTATTCAAAAGAGAGTTACGTTCTTTCCTTTTCGGCGACTGTTTTTATTCGTTACAGGAATTTTATGATTTTCCTGTGTCAAGGTAAATTGTTCGTTTTTTATGTGTATATATGTATAATGCTGTATTTTTTCTAATTTGGTTTGTCTTATGTATGTTAGAATAATTTATGACGTTTCATATCCTGTGACAGGCTTACATGAATAAAGATTTATTATTATTATTACTATTATTATTATTATTATTAATATCATATATTTGTAGTAATTGTAAATTGACAACAACAATTGATTTAGTAAAAGAAGTAAAGCAACTTACTAATATTGTAACAAAATTAAAAGAACAAATAAAGAACTTAAAGCAAGCTACTAATCAAGTACCCGTAAGATTCTGAAAATTATCAAAACATCATAATAAATGAAATAGTAGAGCGTGACAAATGCTCAAAAAATATTATTTTGTATAATCTAAACGATAGTGACACCACTAATGAGAGCCATAGATCGGAAGAAGAATTGGCGATCTTGAAGATGCCTTCGAAATTGATAAAACTAAATGTAAATTCTGAGGAGTTAAATACACGTAGACAGGGAAAATACAGGGAAACCCATCGAACAGCACTTAAGTTGTTTCTGTCCAGTCATGAGGAAGCTTTAAAAGCTATCAGACATAAAACTAACCTAAAATCGCTGGAAAATAAGGTATTTGTCTTGCTGGACCTCACGTTAATGCAAAGAGAATATTTAAAAAAAATTCAAGGTGAATTATACTTAAGACTGGAGCAGTGTGAATCCAATCTGTATGTAAAGTATATGAACAATACTCCAGTGATTGCAGTTAGAGAACAGATTGTTACACAGTCGGATTATATAACTATATAACTTTATAATGTTTTATGTATCACAAGAGATTGTTATATGAATGTATATGAGTGTATACTTGTATATGTAGGTCTATACAGGGTGATTCATTAACAATGGGAAAATCGAAAGCTGAAGATACTACACGTGAAATGGTGACCATTGGCGCAAACATGCCTTATCCGAAAGTTGATAGTTTCGGAAATACAGGGTGTTGAAAGTTAAAATTTTAAATCGTTTTTTTGCGATTATTCTGAAAATATGTAGATTAGGAACTTGAAAATTTGTGAAACTATATTTTTTTAGGCGACGAATAAGATGCGTGTTGTAATTTCAGCATTGCTCATAGAGGGCGCCACTTACGACCAATTTTACCGAAAATTT